>NC_080428.1:83187710-83459100 GCF_029873635.1 Malania oleifera | reverse complement strand
TATGTGCTCTTGGGCATAGGGAACATGACATGAAGAGCTACCAAACGAAATATGGTTGAAGTTTTGAAACGTGGTTAGTTGGAGTTTTGTAGGTTTTGTGTTCTTGGAAAACAAAATATGGCAAAATTCAGATCAGCTACTCACACGACGAAATGAATTCTTGACTATGTACATTCAGATGTTTGGGGCCCAGTAAGAGTTGCATCAAAGGGTGGACATGTGTATTATGTAAGTTTCATTGATGATTATTCACGGAAGAATTGAGTTTACTTCATGCGTCACAAATCTAGTACGTTTGCCAAGTTTAAGATTTGGAAGGCTAAAGCGGAAAACCTAACAGGGAGGAGAATCAAATACTTAAGGTCGAATAATGAGATCGAGTATGCTGATTCACGGTTTATGGAGTTTTGTGTAGAGTAGGGCATCAAGAGACATTTTACAGCTCGCCGGACACCTCAGCAAAATGGTGTGGCCAAACGGATGAACCAGACTCTTACTGATAGGGTTCGGTGTCTCAGATTGAATAGAGGGTTATCGAAGAACTTCTGAGCTGAGGCAGTTAGTATGACTTGTTTTCTGGTTAACCGATCACCAAGCGCATCATTAGCGGGTAAAGTGGCGGAAGAGGTTTGGACGGGATATGCAGTAGACTACTCTGAATTGAAGGTATTCGGGTGTCTAGCTTATGTCCACGTGTCTAGTGAGGAGAAGTCTAAGCTTGACCCGAAGTCTTGTAGTTGCATCTTCTTGGGATATCCAGAGGGTGTGAAGGGGTATAAGCTATGGGAGCCAGTGGCAAATAAGGTGGTGATTAGTAGAAATGTAATCTTTGATGAGAAGGTTATGGTGAAGCGTACTCAAGAGTTTGATGAACAAAAACAGGAGCTAGAAAGTTGGGGCAGTGATGAACATAACGTGTAGGTGGAGTTGGAAGCTCAGGGCAACGGAAATGATCATGGTCCTGTGGTTGCAGGGAGCTCTAGCTTGGAAATCCATCAAGTCGACGATATTTCGTAAAGAAGATCCACTATTTGGCCTCCGCCAAGGTATGGGTTTAAAGAGTAAGTGTCTTATGCTTTTTTTACTAGTTGCAACGATCCAACTACATTTCAAAAGGTAGTGCACAGTTAGGAGAAAGATAGATGAATGAGAGCAATGATTGAGGAAATAGAGTTATTACATAAAAATCAAACTTGGGAGTTGGTGGAGCTTCCAGATGGGAAGAGACCGATTGGGTGCAAATGGGTGTATAGGAAGAAGGAGACAATATCAAAAAAGGAAGGTGAGAAATTCAAGGTACGTTTGGTGGCAAAAAAGATACTCACAAAAGAAGGGGATAGATTATGATGAGATATTTTTTCCAATGGTCCGACATACTTCTATTAAAATTATGTTGGACACGAAGACAACATTTCTTCACGGTAACTTGGAGGAACAAATTTACATGGTACAACCGGAGGGATTCATTGAACCAGGAAAATAAAATTTAGTTTTAAGATTGAATAAATCTCTTTATGAGCTGAAAAAGTCTCCAAGGCAATGATATAAATGGTTTGATTCCTATATGATAAAAATTGGTTACAAACGATGTGAGTATGACTGCTGTGTATATGTGAATAAACTTGATGATGACTCACTTATTTTCTTATTATTGTATGTTGATGATATGTTGATAGCTGCAAGAGATTTAACTGAGGTGAATCAATTAAAGGGCCTGTTGTATAAGGAATTTGATATGAAGGATCTTGGTTCAGCCAAGAAAATACTTGGGATAGAGATCCGCTGAGACAGGACTACAAGGAGATTATGACTATCTTAGGGCGATTATGTGCAGAAGGTGTTGGAGAGGTTTAGCATGACTGATGCAAGATCGGTGTGTACACCTCTAGAGAATCATTTCAAATTGTCTACTGTAGATTGCCCAAGTTCAGATGAGGAAATCCGGGACATGTCAAAGGTCCCCTATGCTAGTGCTGTGGGGAGTTTAATGTATGCCATGGTATGCACGAGACTAGATTTAGCTCATGCAGTGAGCGTGTTGAGCAAATTCCTCTCTAATCTAGGAAGGCAGCATTGGGAAACTGTAAAATGGATACTTAGATACTTGCGGGGTACATCAGAATATGACATCATGTTCGGCAAGCAACAGGGTTGTCCTTCAGTTTTAGGGTTTGTTGATGCAAATTATGCTGGAGATATGGATGACAAAAGGTCTACAACGGGATATGTGTTTACCCTTGTAGGAGGACTGGTATATTGGAGATCCATGGTACAATTTCTGGTAGCATTGTGAGGCGAACAATATGGCAGTCGCTGAAGCTGCAAAGGAGGCCTTATGGCTTACTGGTTTAGTTAGAGAGATGGGGTTACAACAAGATGGTGTGGTGCTACATTGTGATAGTCAAAGTGTCATTTACTTGGCGAAGAATCATATATACCATGCTAGGACCATGCACATTGATGTGAGGTTCCATAGGGTTCGGGAATTGATTGCTTTGGGTGAACTTATATTGGAGAAAGTTCACATATATGATAACGCAACATATATTCTGACCAAATCAGTTACTTCAAAGAAGTTCAAGCATTGTTTAGACTTACTTCATGTCTCCAAGTGATAGAAGGAAGACATACCCAACTAAGTGTTTTTAAGTTCAAAGTGAAGCAATTCATGTTTTTGAGATTCTCCTAAGGGGCGCAAAATCGCCAAGGTAGAGATTGTTATTTGTGGTTCTTATACTTCTGTTTTGATAAGCAAAGAAGGAAGGAAGAAAAACATGAAGGGGGCAGCATAGCAGGACTCATCGATGAAGGGCCTATGTTCGTCGATGAGGGTACAACAGAGGTTCGTCGACAAAGGCTCTGAAGCTTGTCAACGAATAATTACCGAGAGTAGGAAATCTCAGACTTCTGGCATCGTCGATGAGAGCCCTGCATTTGTCGACGAAGGTTCTTCTTGGTCTCGTCGACGAAGCCCCTGTGTTCGTCGACGAGGGGCGCTTGGGCTGCGACAGTTTTATGAAATTTTGAATTTTTTGAACGTTGGGTGGCTGGGCAAACGGGGAAAAACCTCTGAGGAAACTCTATATGTGTCATCTGGGCATATTTTGAGAGTGAGAGTGATCATTATTGAAGTGTATTGTGTACATTGTGATTTCCATAGTAAAATTTATGTGTCTTTTTTGCTTCCGTGGATGTAAGTTTTGTCAAATCACGTAAATCTTTGTGTTGTTGTTCTTATTGGTTGTGTTATTTGTTTTCTTGTTGTTGATTCTGCCGCACAATTTCATTATACGATCCATATCACAACAATTTTTAAGTCACCGCATTTTTAGTTAAATGCTGCCATGGGAATCTAATATTAGAAAATGATAAACACCAGTTTTTTTTTTTATATCTATATTAGACCTTGATTGCACAACAACAAAAAGTAACTCATCTCCCATTCCGTTTCTTTTCCTATTCTTCTTAAGATTCAAGTAATATATCAAGTTTTAACTATGAGCAATGACCCATATGAGCAACAAAATGGATGGGGCTACAAATGAACCAAACTGCTCATGAGGGACTCAAAAGCTCGATCAAGTAAGAGTTCTTTTAGGCTCATTTATTATGTAAACGGGTTATTCCCAAGTCCAATTTTATGACTTGTTTAATAAATGAGCCAAGTGTGAGCATGAACGAGTTCGACTCATTTTGGCTTGTGAGCAGCTTGATTGTAGGCTCGGTTTGGACTCATTTAATAGACTTGAATTAGAATTATTTATGAGTTAGTTTAATAAGATTGAATTAAGCTTGATAGATTGTAGTGAGCTTAAATGTAAGGGTTATTTATGCATAGGATTATTTACCTCAAACTTGAGAACCTTAATTTAGTACATAAAGATAAGGCTCAAGACCAATAGGGTAGCTTGATAAAACAAAAAAACTCTAAAGCAGTTATAGGTAAGAGCTCATTTCTACTGTTTTTTCAAACAAAATCTTTTGTTTCTCAAATTTCAAAAGAATCAAATTGTTAACAAGTATCTCGATCGTTTGGCTTGATAAGAACTTATGAGCTCGTTTATTTGTATTTATGAGCTCATTTATTTGTATGATAAACAAACTTGAATTACTATATTAAAGCTCAGTCTGAGTTCCATTCGAGATCAAGGTTGGTTAAAAATTTAATGAACAAGAAAAGCTCAGCTCGATTTATTAGCATCCCCAACAATGGATCAAGCAAGTGAATCCCACTCTACTTCGCGCAACAAGCATTTGCCACCTGAGCCTGTTTGACGGTAAGCATTTTCCTTTAACGGTTAAAATATCCTTTTAAAGATCCTGCTACGACTAACTGAAAGAAGTTTTAAATGAAAATTGTTGGGGTCCTTGCGAGTAAAGAAAATAAGCTATTACGGAGATGAGAAATGCTACTTTTTTGGAAAAATGAGTCGTTAGAAGAAGATTGATCTAAAGTATTATTCTTAGCCTCATGAGTAGTTGATCCCAGAGAGTGGGAGTAACCTTCTTTAGGAATGTTTAAAAGTTTCGCACGCATATGAGAATCCTGCTAGCTTCATGCGTTGTTAGCAAGGAATGCTTACTTTTTACTGAAAGAAAGTCTTCGTTGAAGCATATCTATATATGTATAGTTTTCTTCCAGTTTACAAATTTAATAATTTTTTTCTTGGCTCATCAATGGATTTAAACTAGTCGAAAGAAAGTTTTTCGTTATCCCTCTCTCAGAATCTCTTTAATATTTTTATTTATTTAAGTTTTCATTATGTTTCACAGTCAAACATGAAAATAACTTATATTATTGATGGATGACTTCGGAAAGTAGAGAGTGAAAAATGAAAAGCACAGCACATATATATATACCTTGCTGTCGAGGAAGAGAAGGAGACGATCGGGGACGTCCTTGAATTGGCGATAGAAAGGACCAAAAACCGTCACAACGACATCCTTGGCCAAGCTCAACGGAGGCCTGAGCGGGCCCGAGTGCAGCTTCACCCATTCGTACACAATCCCCGCCAACGCCAGTACTTGAATCGCCGTTTCCCTCACAACTCCCAAATGCTTCAGCTCACCACGACTCTGGCTCATCGTCGTCTCCGCCTCCACCTTCGGCTGCACAAATAGAATTTAACCAAACCGCCACCAACATCGATCATCAATCATTCATCTTCATCATCTTGATCATATATATATGCATATCTTATATATATATAACACCGACCAATGTATATAGATAGCTAGATAACAAATAAGAAGAGATCCACCGAGTGTGCGCGCTCGTTTTACAAAGAATATAATTGGAAGCTTTTCGTTAAAAAAAATGTCATCTCAGGCATGTATTGTAGAACACAGGAATTTTTAACTTAAAATTTTCTTACAGAAGATAGATTCTAAAAAATTTAGAACGAATAACTTAAAGAAAATCACGAGAGAGAGAGAGAGATTCTATAATTTTTTTACTTCGAAAATTTTCAAAAAAGAGAAATTTGATAAAAAAATCTTGATCCTCTATACTCTCCGTTTTTCAGTGTCTTACAAATTGATACCTGATATTACATTATTGAAAAACTTCAAAGTTTAGATAATCTATTTTTCTGTTGTCTCTGTGTGTGTATATATATATATATATATATATATATATATATTCACAGATGGAGAACGGAAGCAAAAAAGAAGAGATAAATCGACAAAACCAGACCTCGTTTTTAGCCATTCTGATCAATCGATCTCCAATCATATTTAGCTGCTTCTTCAATTCTTCTACTCGAAATCAAATCTTTCAACCTAGATCAAAATAGAAATGGTGAGTGAGAGGTCAACGGTTTGGTACGGTATGATTTGCAGAATGCAGAGAGGAATCAAGCAAGGAAGTAAGCAGGAGGAGAGGCGGCACCTGCTGCACTGTCCACGAGAGACGGGAAGGGTTAAGGTTGAGCTTGAATACATTTTGAGGTGAGCCATATCCATCACAGGCCGCTGATCTCCCTGGTGATCATCTCATCTAGGAAGTGGTGGGGTCGGTTGGCAAATAAAATATTGGATTGACACGTGGCAATACCCGATTGAAATACTTTGGAAATTGGAATGCCTTTGGACCGTCCTCGCGGGTCGCGCTGCTGTTTTTTAAAATACTTTTCCGGAGCTACACGCATTATTGTTGTTATTATTTTACTTATTTATTTTCTTTCATCCAACAGCACTTTGGAACTCCCAAATATGAACTTATTATTATTAATTTTATTAACCTTTTCTACTTTATTATATTTTATTATTATGATTTTTATAATATAATTTGTGATATTATAATATTATTTGATCATATACGTTTCGACATAAAAATATCAATTATATATTTAATAAATAAGCCATAAGATAAGATAGGAGTCTAAAGACATTAATCTCGCTCGAGATTTGACCAAAAGATACGAATCTTTTTTAATTAAGATTTCAAAATTTTTATAAGCTTCTCGACATCTAGCTTCTCGACATTTATATATTTTCTAAAATTATCTTTTTGCAAATATCAAGTAAGGTGCAAGTGATTTTTGGATCGACCGTGGATGGTAAATTGAAGGACTATTATTTTGACCATTTAATTCAAAAAATCAGTAAGAAAATTGAGGACTGTAAAAGTTGACTGTTGTCTCAAGAAGGTCATCTAGTTTTATTGAGACATGTGCTTTCGAGCATGTCACTGCATCTGTTAGTTGTTTTAAATGCCTCGAAACTGGTGATAAAAAAAATATAAGGTATGTTTGTCTCTTTTTTTTGAGGATTTAAGGATGGGAAATAAAAAATGAAATGGAGGGTTTGGAAGAAATTGTGTGCTGCTATGGAGGAGGGGGACATAAGAGTAAGGAACATTTCGGAAGTACAACAATCGTTGTTTATGAAATTTGGTTGGCAATTATTAACACAAAATTCTTTATGAGCTAGATTTTTTAAAGTTAAATATGTTAAAGGAGGACATATTGCTCTTTGCAGGCTACATGGATCGGATTCTTCTTTTTGGAGGAAATTTATGTAGTGTATGCCTGAATTGTTAAGTAAATCTAAGTGGAAATGTAAAATTGTGGTATGATAAGTTTCTGGATTCGGTACCTTTATGTTCAAAATTTCCAAATGGTACACATTCACATATCAGATTAAAAGATTTGGTTATTAATAATGTGTGGGATGTGAAAAATTTGCAAAGGATTCTAGGTTTTAATAAAGCAAAAGAAGTGATGGAAAGAGTTGGAAAACTTAGAAACTCTTTGGACATCCTGCCATGGCTCCCGGAAAAGAATGGTTGCTTTAATATAAAGTCAACATGGGATGCTATCAGAATTGGAGCTCCAAAGTTTGATTGGACAAAGTGGGTTTGGAACAAATGGTTACGGAAGAAAATTGCTATCTGTATGTGGAAGACTGCTTTTGAGTGCTTAAGCGTTGATGAAAAGGTGAGAAGGGTGGGTGTATCACTTTCTTCGGCATGTGATTGTTGTGAGATGAGACAATCAAAAGATGTGGAACATGTTTTGAATAAGGGAGATCTTGTTGTTGATGTATGAAGGAAGGTTTTGATGGAGGTAGGTGTACCTTTCCTTAGGCACCAAAGCTGGAAAGAAAGAGTTCAAATGTAGTTTAATAAGGCTTTCCGATACTCTTAATTGGGAACATTGATGGATTTGATTCCTTGTTTAATGGCTAGAATGGAGGGGAAATTAGAGAGTAGTGCAAATGTGTGGCTTTCCATTAAGAATTGGGTGAGGGGTTTTGAGTAAGAACATGACAGTTATGACTCATTTAAATGATATCGATGTTCGGATATTATAGAATCTAGAAGTGCAGATTGTGAATAAAAAGAATAAAGTTATGCAAGGTGTGAGATGGCTAAAATCAAGGTAAGGAAGGTTGAAGCTAAATTTGGACGTGAGCAGCTTAGGGAACCCCTGGCCGGCGGGTGGTGGTGGCATTCTTAGAGACTGTACAAATTCTTTTATTTTTGATTTTTCAAAATATTTTGGTTTTTGTTCCAATAATGAAGCTGAATTGAGAGCAGTGATAGAAGGAATAAAGTTTCGCAAACAATTGGGTCATACCAGTATTGATATTAAATGTGATTCGAATATTGTAGTAAATTGGATAAGATTGAGTAAATGCTCTTTAAGGTATTTGTGGGATTAGTGGGAGCAACTTATTGGTTTATTGGAGGAAGTAGATTTTTCTATAAATCATTTATATAGAGAAGGGAATAAAGTGGCAGATGCTTTGGCTCGACAAGGTGACATTGGGAGGAATAGTTTGTTTACAAATAGCAGGCAACTTCCTAGAGTTATCAAAGGTTTGTATAGATTGGATAAGGTGGGTACGACTTATATGAGATATATTTAGTTGGTTTCCTTTTGATATTGGTTTAGGTTTGTTTTCTTCTTTTGTTTGGTTTGATTTATGAGATATTTTATTGGTTATTATGTAAGCCTCAAGTGTCCTTTTGTTTTCACCGTATTCCTCTATCATAAATGAGGGTTATTAACAAACTTGGGATGGGGCCACTATGTGGGTGGCTTCTGACTCTTTCCAAAAAAATAAAAAATAAAATAAAATAAATATATTTTGAAATCTCAAAAACTATTATTATTATTATTATTATTATTATTATTATTATTATTATTATTATTATTATTATCTTTTTTAACAATGTCGCGACTTGCTATTTAACTTGGGTTTTTTTTTAATACTATAACATTTATAATGCCCTAATACTAAATTGAATTAAACCCAACAATCAACCTAAGTAGTAAAAAGCGAAAATCAAATGAACATAATCATATATAATTATATACAATACCAGAGTGCTAAAATATTTCCCAAAATATACATATATGACTGTATCCCAAAATACCCTCAACTAGTTAGGGCTATACAAAAATATTCTAAAAAATACTCACTCTATTGTCAGGGCAATACTGAGGCCCTTCTATCTGTGAGCCTGATCTACTTGCCTACCTGGATTGCTTGAAAAATGTTAAAGTAATGGGATGAACCAACGCTCAGTAAGACGAAATATGCTATTACTAGTGTGTGGCAAATAAGTTACAATACTACGAAAATCTATTACTATATAATCATGTATCATTGCATCTGTAAATACAATACCAGTAATATAAACTATCACTTTTTTCTATTGCTTAACATATCTGTACTTTAGGTTTCTACTCAAAATATTTCTAATATATTTATCACGCCCCGAACCCGAAAATGGGACCCAGGGGTGAATTTCAGTAACCTAACCTGTCTCTATATCAATTAAAACATACCTGATACAACATACAAAGAGGGTCAGACCCCGTGGGGTGAACGGATACCCTATATACATACATACATAGGTCCATACTATCCAAAATACGTAGCGAAATACGGTCTTTTATACATAACCAATATCATACCAGAGTCTATACTATACAATCTAGGATATACATTCCCATATTACAAAACATACCTTAGGTGTCTACAAAACTATCATGACAACTTGGATACCAAAACTCGTACCTAGAAGGTACTAGTAGTAGCTATGACACCCTTACTTCCAGACGCTAGGATGCTACTTACCGCTACCTGAAGGCCTTGAAAAAAATATTGTACGTACATTCGGGGTGAGACACCTAGTAAGGAAGAAAACAGTTTATATCAGTGTGTGGCATACTAGTGTCATTTTACATATTTCATAACACTATACATACGATATAGTTTGAAACAATTCGTACAGTTTCATACAAATACATACAGTTCCAGTATTTTCACAAAAACCATTCTAGTTCATACGATACCCAAATACATACATACATACATACATACGGTTAGTGTCGTTACACTAGTTCGCAACTATACAAGGTCATCTCGTCTCACAGCGATTACATTGCTACATACGCAACTACATTGCGACGATCAAGGCTCAATAGTGAATCCATTGCTTCATACGCAACTACACAAGATCACCTAGTCTCACAGTGATTACATTTCTACACATGCAACTACGAAGATCTACGACTTAGGCCCAATAGTGAATCCATTGCTACATACGCAACTACACAAGGTCACCTAGTCTCACCCCGATTACATTGCCACGTGCCAAACTACGCTGCAACCACCTAGGCCCACTGTGAATCCGTTGCATCATACGATGTAGCATATAGCTCACACCACTTCGGTGACCAATCGAAATTAGACTGGTGACACTTCACACCCTCGGATATAGAGCCAGTCACTCTCAGCGTACGGTAATTAGTTGCCACATAGTTGTTTTACAAATATCTGGAACAAAATACGTACATACAAACATACCACAATTATTTGGTTTACGGAAAATCATATCATTTACAATTTCAAGTATACAATTTATGCAAATGTGGATTACGGTTACCTCAAAAATATAGTTTAAACAAGACAAGTGGTTTTCCAAACAAAGTAGAGATGATACTCGAAATCACTAATTTTCCCGAAAACTGTAACCCGAAAATCCCGCATTTTTATCCGATAGATTTCCCCAAATAAGTTTCCAAAAAATACATATGATCGTAGCCTACAAGCTTACCGATCCCGATTTCAAAAATGAACTGATATAAACAGAATCCCCTTACCTTAACTCGAAATCCAACTACGAACTCTACGGTCCTCAAAACTACGAATCGAGACTCCAAAACCAACAAACCACAGTACAATGCAAGCTTACAATCCATATTACTACACATATACTGAATCAGAAACGAAAATCGAGCCTTGAGATTTTAGCCCGAAACCCAAAATCCTTCGAAACGAGATTCCGATCCTCTAGAAACGTAGAGAATCCTTCACTGATCCTCATAGTAACCTTGGATTTACTATTCCGGTGACCAATGACAAAGCAATCGAGGAGAGAGAGAGAGAGCTTCGAAACTTAGAGAGAGAGAGAGAGAGAGAGAGAGAGAGAGAGAGAGAGAGAGAGAGAGAGAGAGAGAGAGAGAGGATTTCAAAACTTAGCAATGAAGCAAGCCCAAAATATCTTTTATAAGCCTTTGACCCAAAATATTTCGTCGATGAATTGGTGTCCTCGTCGACGAATTCTTTAGAGATTTCGTCGACGAGACGGAGATTTCGTCGACGAACCTTGATATTTCCAATTTCTTGAACTCCTCAGCTTTTCCTTGTCGACGAACTTTTAAATTTCATTGACGAGAAGCCTTTTGCCTTCGTCGACGAATTATGGCCTCGTTGACGGAGTCTGTAGAATTCCATTTCCATCCCTTTTTTACATATAAACTCACCTCATATTGTTCGAGTTCTTACATATATATGTTTATTTTCCGTCTCTGTAAATCTATATATACATAATAATAACTAAAATCCCTGTGGATAACTGTGTGTCATGATTTAACCTCTCATGACGGGGTTGTGCGGCCCGTAGGCGAGATCTATCCTAGCTAGCCGACCAGGATAAACCACTATACTCCATCAGTCTGATCAGGCCTCCTAAACCCATATCTGATGGGGAGCCTGTCCACTCGTTGGCTCTATACGATCGACCTTTATACCACGTATTATTTAAATAGGTGGTTGCACTCTATACTATATGTAGCTACTGTAACGACCCGAATTTTTAGATGAAATTTAAACAATAAAAGAAAGGGAAATTGGAAAAAGAAACAGAAGGAAGTTGCCAAGCTTCGTCGACGAACACAGGGTTTCATCGACGAAGGCTTAAGAGAATTTGTCGACGAACATAGGGGCTCGTCAACGAGAAAATACCGAGAGGGGTTCTGAGGCAGCCTGAATTTCGTCGACGAATACAAGGTCTCGTCAACGAAATTTGTGAAGGACTCATCGACGAAGGTTGGGCTCGTCGACGAATCCTGCTGTCTATATATATGAAAAATAAGATTTTTATTTCATTTGAAGCTTCCTCTCCACTCTCTCTCTCTCTCTCTCTCTCTCTCTCTCTCTCTCTCTCTCTCTCCTCTTCGGCCCTCTCACTCTCTCTCTTCGATTTTGGGCTAGTTTTATGCCGGATCGAAGATTTGAGGCTACCACGACGCTCTTGGCGGAGTTCTTTACAAGTTTGCTGGAGCGGATCGTCAGGAAAACGAAGTTGGAAATTATCCCAAAGTTGAGGTAAGACTTTTTAAGCCAAATTAGACTTTATGGTAGTTATAGAAATTGATGTACGCATGAAAATACTGACGTTTAGTACTGGGGGTTTTGAGTTTCAAGGTGTTGATCAGGAAGTCATACGGGGGTTAGCCTAGGATATTCTGGGAGCTTTCTCAGTAGTCAGATAAGGGAGTAAACTAAAGTAGCTCTTTCCCATGCAAACTATTATTGATTATGAGTAGATTTATTTTCAAAAAGGAATATGATATATTCGTTTATTATGAATGAAATGTACGATTGGGAAAATACTGCTATGATGCTTAAAATGTATATGTATATATGAGATGTCAGAAAATCATGATTTTAAAATATGAAGTATGACTTTTAATAGAGCATGTGTGACATGAATATTATTTTATGTGAAATGGAATATGATATGAATGCTCTTACGAGTAAAACACATTTTCAGGTATTTTGGAAAGATGGGTTATGTTATATTGAGTTGACGAATATATGATAAATGAGTTATTTTCAAAATGTAAATACTTGAAACGTATTTGGCGCGATGCCATATTTATGTTATCGGCACGAGGCCGTATTTATATCATTTTGGCACGAGGCCATGTATTTATGCTACCGGCACGAGGCCGTATTGATGTTATTGGTGCGAGGTCATATTTACTATGATTTTGGCACGAGGCCATACGTGTGATTTCGGCGCGAGGCCGTATCTATGTTTTTAGTACGAGGCCATGATGATGTTATGTATGTTTATGTATTATATGTTATTACAATCAGGATGTTTGTTTAGTTCAGTTCAGGGCTCAGTACCGTAGCTATATTGTAGATCAGATATCTATGTCAGATTAATGCTAACCATCCCACGAGGGGATGGGAGATGGATAGTCGATGTGGCTTTTAGTAGAGTGTGGACGTCCACCTGACAGTCCGGACCAGGGTGTGGCGGGCTCATCGTACTTACAGACATATTTGATTCGACAGTGGTCGGCCAGCCATTGTCGGGTCCCACCTTCGGGCTGCACAACTCGTCATGGGGGGTAATACATGACATTAGCTAGCTATTCATCCTGGGTATTTTTTCAGTATTACAGTTATAGCAGATGTTTATATACGTTATGAGTTATTAGCATATATGCAAATGTATGATTATTTCGTATCATATGACGACTATTTTCTGACTTATGAAATGTACAGTATATGTATAATTGCACTAAATATTCATGTTGCCACACAGCTGTATTTAGTTTATTTTCCTTTACTGAAAAGTGTCTCACCCCCAACATTATTAATTTTTTCAGGAGGCCCTGAGAGACCGGCGGGTCAAGGCCGCCATTGAGTTAGTGAGATTACCCGTGAGAAGGGTAAGATTTTGTACTAGGATTAGAGTTATTTTGTGTGACCCTAGAGATATTTTAATGTATATGAATATGTACAGAAGTACAGTATTGTAATGTTATAAAAGCTCTGGTATTATGTTTTATGGATGGATGTATGGATTTTTATGTTTACTACTGCGTAGGTTTTCCGCTGTGTATGACAGGTGTCCCTGTTACCCACGAGTTCGGGTTGACTTTTGAATTATTATGTTATATTTTATTGAGGGATGTTACATAGCTACGGTACCGTGCTTTGTAATCTGTAATGGTCCATCAGGGTCTGATACTATATAATACATTTCTATATACAACTCTCTGTTAGACCTGGCAAAATGGATAAAAATCCGTTAATCTGACCCGCATCCGATTCATTTTAATCGACTTATCATCAACCGCTTGCTAAATGAGTCGAATATGGTTTTTAATTTTCATATCCGCCTCCTTAGCGGGTCAGGTCGGTTTTATCTGGCAGATATCTGCCAAACCGATTAAAAATCCATTACTAATTAACCCATAAAAGCTCAAGAGCCCACAACCCACTGCCCAAGTATGGAAATTGGAAAGCCCAGTGCGACAGTACCCACACGGCCCATGCCACATATTGACACGGACAACCTAGTGGCCAGTAGCCCACACGGCCACAAGTAGCCCCTCTCAAATCCTATTGGGGTTTCATATTCATACTTTCATTGTTTCAATTTTCAAAGTTCAAACTATCCTTTCTAGCTGCGCAGCCACATCCCATGACGTCGAGTCGACGGTGATTCCCATTGCCGTCGCTGGCTACCACCCACGACCATGAGCCACGATTCCCTCGCGGCCTCGCCCAGTCTTCCCTTGCGGCTTGCAGCTTCGCCCAGTTGTCTTTGTCTCTCGCCAGTCGCCAGCCACTCGGCCAATCAGCCAATGCCTGTCTTCCCTCGTGGCCTTGTCTAGTGACTCCAGTCGCTTTGTGATTTGCCATTGCCAGGTTAATTTTGATTGTTCCTCTTTTTTGATTTGTAAGGCTGTATCATAAGTGAATTTGTAGTTGTTTGCAGATCCTTTATACTGTAATACATCTCCTGCTAATGGTAAGCAAATGGGGCCTTTCTATTGTGTCTCATTTCTCTTACTCAATCTGAATTTAAAAAAAAAAAAAAAAAAAAGATTAGAAATCTACACCTGTTTTGAGCTTTTGGTTTTCATTGCATAAGTTTCTAGCTAAATATTCTCTTCATTTCATGCATGATTAACATTTGATTTTCTTAACTTTTAATGATATAAGTAAATTTTTATTTTTTATATTATTTGATGTTGAGAAAAAATATAATGGAAAATGTATTTCTTTTTTTTCTTTATCTCAAGTAAAGTTCTTGATTCAAATAAGGCCTTAAATAATTTTTTTCTTATAAATGAAATTTACTGAGCTTTGCATTTTGCTAAAAATGAAATCCACATTCTTTGAAGACCTCGATCCCTCATTTTCTTGGGAAAAATTTACATGATATGATGAGATTTATTAGTTCTTGTGGCAAACACCCATTTATTAAATTATTTACAATTGTCATTTGCACAATCAATTAATTTTAAAAAAAAACAATTCAAGTTAGTTGCTTCACGCTTGTAAATTTGATGCAAGCTGTTTTTTTATTTTTTGCGCAGTCAAATTTTAATATAAATATTATGGTCTTTTGACTCATTTCATTATGTTGAATATAAATATAAAATGAAAATATTTAATCTTACATGAATCATGAGGTGTTAATTCGTATAAACGATTGAATGATTGATATAATTAGTGGAAAAATTAATACACAAGCTAATCGCAAGTTGTATTATGATACAAAATAAATTATTAATAAAATTATATTTGAGAATGGCGGATTATCTGCCCATCCGCCATGAATTATCCGACCCCAAATCGCCTAATCCGCCACTTAAACGAGTCGAATATGGATTATGATTTTTTCACCCGATAATCCGCCTTATTCGCTACGGATTATCTGACCCGACCTGTAACGCCCCGAACCCTTAAACCCGGGTCCGGCGCGTTACCTCAAAAAAATCCCTGATAATCCATAATCCATAATATATGCAGCGGAAAACATAATCATAATCTCCATATAACATAATACCAGAGTTTACTAATTCTAATTACCAACCATAATAAATTAATCATTCACCTGTATTCAAATATATACGTGTCTCTAAAACATTATCTACAAATACCAGTATGTTTCACAACTATCCTTTTATATCTGACTTAAAACATAAAGACATAAAAAATAAAATATACATATCAAAATTAACATAAAAATATACCATTTTTCTTATATCTTCCAAAAATGTTATAAAATCTCGAGCTCTCAAAGCTCGATCCTGAGAAATCCTGAAAAAAATGAATTCATATTCAGGTGAGACACATCTCAGTAAGGGAAGAAACCATATATTAAAACAGTGTGTGATCACATGAGTTTATATATGACATATTATTTAACATTTGAAAATCGTTAACATAATTTTTGAAATCATTCCCTGAACCTAATCAATCATATGCAAATGTTTAACCTACGAGATTACCCGAGAATAGGGGTGATTACCCGCCTATACAAGTAGCACCCCTCTACTCTGATACCTAGACAACCCAGAGGTCGCAGTTAAAGCGTACCAAGGCACTCATCTTACTCAGTAAGCCCTCAAGTGATAAATTAATCTCGTACTCACGCATTCAACAATAGTTTACCGGCCCTAAGGATAGGGAATTCTACCCGCCCATACAAGTAGGTTCCCTCTGCCCTAACGCGTTATGCAGCTACTGCCACATCTGAAGCTACTAGTGCACTCGCCTTACTCAGCAAGCCCTCAGGCGAAAGGTACACTTCGCCCAATCGTAACATGTTCTACGTACATACATACTTCTAATATCATAATACATAATTCTTTCTATCATTATTTAATCATACACATCTGTTCATATTCATGGCTTAACATTGCATTGTATTTCACTTTAAGTGACTCTTTCCCATTTTACATTGTTCACATTTCACATTTCATTTCCATTTCATTCATTTCACTTTTCATTTCATTTCATTTCATATCCAGCATCTTTCAGCTATTTTATCCAACATTTTTTAGCTGTCATACATTTACCCAGCCACTTTCAGCTGTGATACATTTACCCAACCACTTTTAGTGTTTCACATTTACCCAGCCACTTTTAGCTGTTACACATTTATCCAGCCACTTTTAGCTATTACACATTTACTCAGCCACTTTTAGTTATTTTACCCAGCATATTTCAGCTGTTTACCTAACATTTTTCAGCTGTTTACATGGTTGCATTTAACATACACAGGCAACATTGTCCATATCATATTTTATTCTCATTGTTTTACTTACTTAGCCTGCATCTTATACATTTAACATATAATTTGCACAGATTCTCATGCCACACAATTTAATAGTAAAATTCATACATATTTCTTATAAAATAAGCCAACCCACATTTAACATTTACATGCTCAAAATACACTTCATTTCTTACATAATTCCTTAGAAAATTTTTTTCACTTTCGTTTGTTTACTTTCACACGTACATAACTATATCAACAATCCTAAGCTCAGAAAACATAAATTTCATGGCTGACATTTTAAACCCACATAAAAAATATATATACATAAATAACACATGTTCATTTTTTAATTCATGAAAAACCTGATTTAATATATATATTTCTCTCTTACCTGGTTTCTTGGACTACGCCAACAGAGACTTCGAAAAATACCTGCGGCGCTCACCCGGACCCTGAAATTAAATTCCTAGTTCCAATAAATTATTCATGAATAAAATATTATTTAAATATTTCCTAGAGCCATAATTCTTAAATAAATAAATGTACCCTTAAATTTAGCCAAATTGCCAAAATTTTCAAATCCCATTCTCGCTTTGGAAGGGCCTAGAAAACCCCAATTGAAAAATTACCTACTCCAAAATGACGACAACGACGATTAGGACCCCGTGGTGGTACCTGATCGTCGATTTAACAACAAATTTAACCAGAAATTGAGAAATTGAGGAAAAATTACCTTTCCCCATGAGCAGTGCCTAAGTCGTTCCCACGACAAATCTGCTCCAGTAGAAATGTCGGCAGCGGAATCAGGATTCTAACGGCACCTTCTGTTTCTCGATCCGTCGCAAACTCGCCGAGTAATTGAGAAAAGGAGAGAAGCGAAGACGGAGGAGTGGCTGCGCGTACTGAATGCAGGAAAGTTTGTAGGGGGGGGGCATGCTTGACATCTTCTCTTTCTTCTTCCTTCTTCTTCCTTTTTCTTTCACTTTACATATATTATAATAACTTACTTATAGATATCATTTTAATTATTATTATTATTATTTTTTAAATCCAATGTAAAAATATTTAATTTAATAACTAATTATTTAATTATTTAATTTATCTTAATTTAATTTAATTTCTTTAACTAAATTTTTTTTCTTTTCCCATGCCATTCCTTTTATTTATTTATCTGTTATTTTATTTATATTTTTTTTCTAAATTATTTTAATCCTTTTAAATTTTCGGGTCTTTACATGACCTACTTTGCCAGGTCTACTATCTGTTTTACCATGATTTTGTAATAACTGTATAAACCATGATGCTGTGATAAATTTTATCTATATCAACTGTATTTTGTGAAATAAACTGTAAAACTGTATGTCATGGTTTTGTAAACTGTAACGACCTGCTATTTATTCAACATTTTTTTTAATCTGTATATCATAATATGACCTATCTAAAATAGAACTAAAAATAACTCAAGCTCAAGAGAGCACTGAAAGAACTCTGTATGTCATACATAATTAAGCAACGGTACATAAAACTAAGAATTGCTAAATACAATACCAGATAACTACTCTATTCTGAAATATACTTACTATACAAAAATACCCAGTGACGTCACTACAATCTGGAAACTATCCCAAAACTCTGATATCTCAAAATACCTACCCTTTCCTGTATGGGTAGCATAAGCTAATCTTTATCCGCGAGCCTGATATGCTCGTCTAGCTAAATCTCCTGAAAAACAGTAAGTCATTGGGATGAAATAACATTCAGTAAGTGGAAATATGCTATTATTAGTGTGTGACGGCTAAGTTAATCATTTAAAATACTGTAATAATACTGTAATATGAGAAAACTAATAAATTGTACAGAATATATATCTATTAGGTAATCTTTAAAATATAACTGTGTATCTGAGTTTGCTATCTAAAGGTACTATTAATATAATAGTATAAACTGTTGTTGTGTGATATATCTGTACATAGGAACTTATGCTATACCCTGGGATCTATATATTATGATATATCCCCTCATGATAGGGTTGTGCGGCCTGTAGGCTGGACTTACTTTGGTCGGCCCTCCAGGTAAGTCAATCTCTATCATCTGTCAATCTGTAATGATTTATGAAGATCCTAATCCACTGCAATCACTCCGGGTTATTTCAAACCTTTGTCATTGTCTAATTGGCTACCTTAACCTAGGATGCTGGAAAGATTGCAAATCTCTCCTAGCACGGTTAGACGGAATCCACATACTATCTGAGTCATGTGGTCGCACATGTCTGAATCTAGCAATGGTACCGTGCTCTTCTGTATATATATCTGTCTGTAATTTCCACAAGGATCTGATATCGTGTAATACTGTATACACATACATAAATATATAATCATCTTACTGCTTTTAACATGATTTCAAAAACAACCATAACACTATAATTCTAAACTGTATTATCTGAGATATCTGACTGAAATATATATATTATCTTTCTGTAACATTAGTGTTTTTTGTCTGTACTATCTGTAATATTTGTATATAATATCTGTATACTTCGTATATAATATCTGTATACTCTATATATAATATCTGTAATCTCTAAATAATTTGTTGTAGCATCTTGATGCTATCATTGTATAATCTGTCTGAATAAATTATCTGAGTGTTATGGTTTAGAAATCATGTTTTTCTCTGGAAAATACTGTAAGTCTCATTCATTGCTAATAATCTGAAATATCTGAATATCTTTATATCTGTAATACTGTAAAATCTATATACTATACTGTAATAAACTCATGCCACACATTTGAATAAACACAATCTCATGCTTAATTTATGTAATTTTGCTATAAAAATAATATTCATAATTCTCTGGAAAAATAATCTGATCTGTATGCTTGTAAATACACATTCATAATATTCTGTATACGTATTAAAAATTGCTAGCATAGCATATTTTCCTTACCTTAACTCTGAAAAGCCTCTATAAAATTCTGGTTCTATATCTGTAGGGTTCCTAACTCAACATCCTGAAAACAATATCCCCTATAACAAAATATCAGTATTTTCTTACCTACAACATTTCTTATAACTACAAGAAGGATATAATCGGAATAAAATACCTTACCTTGAATTTGGGATGAATTTCAAACCAACTTTCCCCACGATTTGCTCCAGCAGACTTGCAAAGAACTTTGTCAGGAATTTCGTGGTGGCCTTAGATCTTCAATCCAGGAAGAAATGGGGCCAGGATTGAAGAGAGAAGGGGAGGGGGTCGTGGGAGAGAGAGAGGAGGGTTTTTGCGCTGAAGATTTTGATTAAAAATCCGAGTTTCAGCTATTTATAGGGCTGAACTCGTTGACGAGACATGTCACCTCGTCGATGAGTCCTGTAGAAAGTTCGTTGACAAACCCGCACCCTCGTCGACGAGTTTCAGTCTACTTTAAACACCCTCTCGGTATCTTCTCATCGACAAAACTGGACTTCGTTGACGAGATCCTAAAGAGCCCTCGTCAACGAAACCCCTTTGTTCGTCGACGAGTCTTGTAGAATTTCTTGGGTTATTACATAAACTGTATCTGTATCAACTATATAATCATGGTATTCTGTAATTACTATAAAATATTTCCTCTGTCTATATATTCTATAAAACATAACTCTGAAAAATACTGTAAAATATGTTTCTGTACAATAACTATATTCTTAAGCCACATAGTAATTTAAAACATATTATTCATAATTGATAAACTGTATAAAGTTCTGCTGTGAATATTAATTTGATAAAAATATGCATTTCATACTGAAAATCATTTTAAAACTGCCTAGCATAACATATTTCCCTTACCTGATTTCTTCTAAAATTCCCCTACTGTAGCGGGTTCTATACCCACAGGGTTCTCTACTCAACACTCTAAAAACCATAAATTTCAGAACAAAATATCATTATTTCTACGTCTACTACATTTCCTACAACTGCTACTAAACCAAATTTTGCTTAAAAGACCTTATCCTGAATTTGGGATGAAATCCAACTTCGTCCCACCGACGATTCACTCCAGCAGACTTGTAGAGAACTTCCCCACGAACATCGTGGTGGCCTCAGATCGTTGATCCGGTGGCTAACGGGGCTAAAATCTAAGAAAAATGGGAGAGGAACCGTAGAGAGAGGAGAAAGAGAGTCTTCGCTGAAATTTCTGCGTAAAAATTGAGTTTAAGCACTATTTATACTGCGAGATTCGTCGACGAGCCACATCACCTCGTTGACGAGTCCTGTGAAAAGTTTTTCGACAAACCTACACCCTCGTCGATGAATTTCAGACTTCCCAAAAATTCCCTCTCGGTATCTTCTCGTTGACAAGGCGGAACTTCGTCGACGAGATCCTGAAGAACACTAGTCGACGAAACCCCTGTGTTCGTCGACGAGGTTTGGGAAATTTCTTGGAATTATCATCTCCAAAATGCAATGTCGTCGACGAAGTCGGCTGCCTCCTTCTGTTACTGATTTCATTTTCCTCCCTTTTTATTATTTAAATACCATTATTATTCGGGTCGTTACAAACAAACTCCAAGGTAGCCTGTGAAAATTTTAAAACTCTAGAAAAACATTACATCTTTTCATCAAGACTACAAATACAGTAAATTGTTTACAAACTATGTAACACTCAAATTGATAATGAGTTGTTTAATCTCATTCGTTCAAATAAAATGAGTCTTAAAAATTATAAATTTTAAACTTGAAAACTAGCTAATTAGGTTGCAAGTTGGCTTGTTTAAAACCTTAAATAATAAGCATGTTTAATAAATTTATGAGTTAATTATTGAAAAAAGTTTTAAGGCAAACAGCACTTATGTAGTGATGCTAAAAAATAAAAAAATAAAAAAAAATAAAAAAAAATAAAATTAAAATTAAAATTTTTTTTAAAAATTAATTAATTAATTAATAATAATGATTATTTATTAAATCATATAACATAATATAATTATAATAATAATAATATAATATTATAATAAAATATATATTATATACATATAACCTTCCTGAAGGAAGGAATTAAACCTTTAGAAGAAACAGAGGCAGCGGCTCTCCGTCTCCTTGTCTCCTCTCTCACACTCTCCTCAATCTTGTTTCCGATATTCGGCCGATTGGAAATCCGAAAATACCGTTGGGCTTTGCTCGCTGCCACCGACACTTCTATTGGAGCGGATCTGTCGTGGGAGCGGTGTAGGCATATCTCTTGGGATAAGGCCAATTCTCAAACTTACCTCAATTTCTCTTAAACTATAAGCCCAATTAACGAACGAAAATTACTAGGAGATTCGTGGGGAGATTCTCTACAATCTAACCGGAGCGGGTTTTCGAATTGGAGCTTTGGGGCACCAATCCTAAATCGGGGGAAGTTTAATAATTTAGACTCTTTAGGGTAATAAGAGCCCAGGAGAATATTAGGAAAAGTTACTTTAGGGATTGTGATGAGTAATGTAGTGAAATTTGAATTTTAGGGTTTCAGGAATTTGGAAAGTCGTGGGGCGTAGGCCGAGGTGTTAGCGGACTTTTTCAAGAATCAGGTAAGAGGATTAAGTTAAGTCATAAATTTTATTTAATTTGAACAGATTAAATTAACATATTTATTTATTTAAGAATTTGAAGGTTATTTCGAAAACCAACCGTTCGAAATGGATTTTACAAATTTAGGATATATAGTATGATATTTTGAATGGAAATGAACAGTGGAAAGTTTAGTTGTTAGTATGGTTATGTTTAAATGTTAAAATCGTGTGACCAATGATTATTTGGTAGGATTTATTGTTTAATTGGTTTTGAGATTGTTTGCAAAATACTGGAACTGTTTGTGAAATACTGTCATTGTCGCAAAAATACTGGAATTGCTCGTGAATAATGCAGGAATTTGGTATAATGGCTGAGGGCTGAGTTTTAATTGACGGCTATACGTCGGGTTATATTTTGTGGTCGGGGGTCAGGTTTTTGGAATAACAAGAAAAATATATGAAATGATGTTTTAAATGGTATTTTCTATTATCTATATTGCATGATATGCTTTAGGAACCCTGGCGACCAGTGTATTGTGAGCACGGTATCATTGCTAGGGATTTCTTATGTGGCCGTCTGCACCCACACCTGTACTGAGAGGTGTAGGGTGGCCTTATCCGATTTGCCTACGTGAGGTGAATGCACCCCCCTGAGTGAGGACAATCGGACCAGCAGTTGGAGCTGCATATACCCAGAGAGTATGTTAGCGGAGAGTACAGAAGACTATTGCCTGGGTGGATCCCTCTGGACATTAATCTAACCTTTAGGCCATACAACCCGTGCCATGGGGGAAGTAAATGGCGTGTTTGTCACAGGGAATGTCTTATATGCATATCTGTTAATTTATGTGAATACAAATAATTAATAAGATAATTTCGAGAGCTTGCTGAGAAAGGCGAGTGCCCTAATAGCAGTAATGGTATTAGAGCAGAGGGAAGTTACTTGTATGGGCAGGTAATCTTTCCTATCCTCGGCTAATTGTGTAACAGCCTGCTTAATTTTCACATTTTTTTTCATAATATAATAAAATCAATATCACAAAAATTAGCAGATCATAATCCACTTGAACCCGTGGGTACTAGGGATACATCAGAACACATAACGGAAGCCTAAGTAGTACGAAAACATGCAATCATAATATCATAAATATAGAATCATCCATCACAATACTAGAGTTACTATATCCACTGTATTTAAGTTTATACATCTCAAAAAGAAAATCTAGGGACATTTTCATAAAATCCCCACCAAAACTTACCCTTCAGAGAGGGCAAATCAACATGACTATGACAGAGGAGCTTTACCCGCTCTCCTATCAGGGGCTCCTAAAATGTTTATGAAATTTGGGGTGAGACACCTCTCAATAAGGGAAATAAACCAACACTAGTGTGTGGCAACATGAGCATTTTTGTGGTATACATATAATTATAAACATAACTAGTAAAACTGTGTATATATATATATATCATTTCTGGGAAAAACATGTATACCCAAAACATGGCAGAACATAATGGTTTCCATAGTATAATTCATCTCATATAAATAATAATACAAAACAAACATCCCTGGAAGGTTAACTGGCTATTGTCATGTATTACCCCCACATGACTGGGTTGTGTGGCCCGAAGGTGGGACCTGACAATGGTTGGCCGACCACTGTCAAGTCAAAAATATAATATGTAAGTCCGATGGGTCTGCTAGACCTGATCCGTACACCAGGGGTGCTCACACACTTCTTAAAACCACATCGACCATCTAATCTCACATCACTTCGTACAGCGATGTTAACACAAATATCATGATCATGATGACCATGGACACATAACAACGGTACCATGCAAGTGCTAGTCTAGACCAAGCCAACCAGGTTCTGATATCATATAACATATACTGAAACTGTGATATATGAATATTTCATATCATTAATTATCAAATCAATCATATCATTTTACATATATACGTATATCATGAAAATCATTGGCCTGTATGCCGGTATTTCACATTTTACCATAAATCGGCCTGTACGCTGGTAAATTATATCCATAGCTCAACCCGTACGCTGGCAAATCAAATCCATAGTTCGGCTCGTATGCCGGCGAATCATATATATAGCTCAGCCTGTACGCTGGCAAATCATATATATAGCACGACCCGTACGCCGACAAAATATATCCATAGTTCAGCTTGTACGTTGGCAAATCATACACATAGCTCGGCCCGTACACCAGCAAATATATCAAAATCTCTACCCATCCGTATCATTAACACATTCTCAGAAAATAGTTTTTCATTATAATTTCTACTTATGCCACATGAAATAGGTTTTTCATATATTTAACATACTATCATTTTCAGTAGTATTTCCCAAATATAAATAATATATAAATATATTTATTTCCTTGAAATCAAATGTTATAATATTATACATACTTTTCATAAAACACTAGCTTAATTTATCTCCTTACCTGATTCCTGAAAAGTCCCTAAAACAAACAGCCCCGCACCCGTAGGGTTCCCCGTTCAACACCCTGAAAATGACATTTCCCAGAACTAAAGTTCAGTATTACTACACGTACTACACTTTCTACAACTGTAAAATAACCAAATACTGAGTAGAAAGCCTTACTCTGGATTTGGGATGGTTTCCAACTCAGCCCCACCGATGATCCGCTCTGGCAGACTTGCAGAGAACTTTCTCAGGAGCGTCATGGTGGCTTCAGATTGTCGAATCGGTGAGAATTCGGCTCGAGATTGTAGAGAGAAAGTAAGAGGGACGTAGAGGAGAGAGAAAGAGAGATGTTTGCGCAAGATTTGGGCCAAAAATGAAAGTTGGGCTTGTTTATACATTAGGCTTCGTCGACGAGCCACGTCACCTTGTTGACGAGGTCAATGGGAAATTCATCGACAAAGGAAAGAGTTCGTCGACAAAATTCAGAGTCGCCCAAATATTTTCTCGGTATTTTCTCGTCGACGATACATACCCTCGTCAACGAGACCCTGTGTTATCCTCGTCAACAAATCCCTTGTATTCGTCGATGAGTCCTTGATTAAATTCCTTAGTTATTACTCCCAAAGTGCAATGTCGTCGACGAACGCTTCTGCTGCCTCCTGATTCTGTTTCCATTTCTATTTTCTCTCTCTCTCTCTCTCTCTCTCTCTCTCTCTATTATTATTTAAAATACCATAATTTCTCCCAAGTCACTACAAATTGTGTATGTGAGTGTAAAATAAGAATGATTTCATAAATGTGTTTATCTACTTAATGAACTGGATATTTTCTGTACACTAAATGCATGTTGGCCACACACTCACATTAACTTAGTCTTTCCCTTACCGAGCTATACCTCACCCCTACTTTACAAACTATCTTTTCAGGAAATCTTAGAGATTGAGTCTAGTAGGTTAGAGGAGCAGGGCTAGAGGTGTAAATTTATGTAGGTAGTGTGTAGATAGAGATTTTATTTTTGTTTAGTTTTATGTGATGTATTTATGCGAAAATGGATATATTTGTGTATAAAGATAGTTAGAACTATGGTAATGTAATTTGAGGATTTTGTATTTTATTTTCGCTGCATATATGTGTTTTATATATGATGAACAAGGTATTAGGTACAGAGACGTCACTAAAGTAGCATTCTGGGTCCATGTGGTAGGTTGGGGTCATTACAGGTGGTATCAGAGCCTAGGTTTGCTAGGTTCTGTAGACATTGGGGATTGAAAATTACCAAAGTATAGGTTGAGATAAGATAGGAATAAGATTGGGTAGGTTAAGAGGGGTTTTGGTTTAGAAACTTGGAGGCAGAAATCTATTGACAGACTTCTGTGATTTTCTGAATCAGTCGCGAGTTTCAGAAAACCATGATAAATCCATCGATGGTTTCGTTTCTGGGTTGGGGGACTGGAACTCAGAAAATTTAGGTTGGAATGTTAGGATGGGTAGGTATGTGGGTGAAGTTAATGTTAGGATGGAGATTTTTGCCTCAATAGTTTTTTGATAGAATTGGAATATGAATTATTAAATTAGAACTCGTATATTATATCAATTCCATTATTTCATATTTACTTTAATTATGTTAAATGTGAAATTTCTAAGTCAAGTTATATCCTATTTACACACTGTCAGATAGTGTCATTGTATTATTTGATTCAAGTGCAACCCACTCGTTTATGTCTCAGAGATTTGTTAAATTATGTGGGTTAGAGGCTCAACTGTTAGAGACAAAGTTAGTAGTGGGTACACCGACAGGATCAGTGCTAGTATGTAGCAAGGTGACCAGGGATTATCTAATAGAGATTTAGGGAAGAGTGCTGCCTGCTAGTTTGATAGTCCTTGATATGCATGGTTTTGACATTATTCTGGACATGGATGGACTAGCATCCAGCTACGCTAGCATTGACTGTCGCAGGAAGGATGTGATATTTAGAACCTCCTGGGGAGCAGGAGTTTGTATTTGTTGGGTTGTGTGTGCGTTCGACACCACGGATCCTTTCGGTTATTCAGACGAAGAGGTTACTTTTGAGGGGATGCCAGGGGTACCTTGCAATTGTGAAGGAAGCGCCGAAAGAGGAACTCAAGTTGGAAGATATCCCACTGATAAGGGAGTTCTCTGACTTTTTTCTAGAGAATTTACCGGGGTTGCCTCCTAATTGGGAGGTGGAATTTACAATAGAGTTGATTCCAGGGACAGAACCAATCTCTAAAGCCCCATACAGAATGACTCCAACAAAATTAAAGGAGTTGAAGGAACAACTATAGGAACTTATCGACATGGGATTTATCAGACTGAGTGTATCACCCTGGGGTGCACCGGTGTTGTTTGTGAAGAAGAAGGATGGGTCGATGAGGATGTGCATCGACTACCGGGAGATTAATAAAATAACAGTGAAGAACAAGATCCATTACCCCGAATTGACGACATGTTCGATTAGCTTCAGGGTACGCAGATTTTCTCTAAAATCGATTTTCGATCTGGATATCATCAAGTGAAGGTTAGATCAGATGATGTATCGAAGATTGCTTTTTGGACTCGGTAGGACCATTACGAGTTCTTGGTTATGTCGTTCGGGTTGACGAATGCTCCAGCGGTATTTATGGATATGATGAATAGGGTATTCCACGAGTACTTAGACTAGTTTTTTATTATATTCATAGATGATATTTTGGTCTATCCAAGGAGCCTTGAGGAGTATGAAGCTCATATAAGACTAGTACTTCAGGTACTCAGGGAAAAGAAGTTATTTGCTAAACTTAAGAAATGTGAATTCTAGCTAAAGCAAGTTGCATTTCTGGGTCATGTGGTATTCAAAGAAGGGATTTCAGTGGATTCGACCAAAGTAGAGGTTGTAGTTGATTGGGCAAGACCGAAGAACGTGTAGGAAATCAGAAGTTTTTTAGGTCTTACCGGATACTACCACCGATTTGTCGAGGGTTTCTCTAGATTATTAGAGTCTTTGACACGACTCATGAGGAAGAATGTGAAGTTTGACAGGACCAATGAGTGCGAGCAGAGTTTCCAGGGACTGAAGCAACGTCTAATCACTGCCCCAGTGTTGACTCTTCCATCAGGTGAGGGGGAATTTGTAATTTACAATGACGCATCACAGAAGGGACTTGATTGTGTTCTAATGCAGCAGGGGAAATTCATTGTGCATTCATCTCGCCAGTTAAAAGAGTACGAAAAGAACTATCCTATGCACAACTTGGAGTTGGCAGCGCAGATGACTCGAGTTGATAAAAGATTATGACTGCATTATTAGCTATCACCTAGGAAAGGCGAACGTGATAGCCAATGCATTGAGCCGAAAATTTGGGGGTACGTCAGCTTCAACAGTTATGACTTCACATTAGATCATTATGGACTTGGAGAGGTTGGGTGTAGAATTGGTAGAAGGGAATCATCAGGCGTTTATTTCTAGTGTGATGGTTCAACCGACTTTACGGGAGAGAACAAGAACAGCTCAGGTGAAAGATGCAGAATTGATGGAGATTGTAGAAAAGATATAGGATGACCAGCACACAGACTTTAAAGTTTCTAAGGATGGAGTTATTAGATTTCACACTCGATTGTGTGTGCCAGATGACGCAGAGATAAAGAGGACGATTCTGGGGGAAGCTCACCGTTCTCTCTATACTGTTTACCCAGGTAGCACGAAAATGTATAGAGACTTGCGTGAAACATTCTAGTGGAATAACATAAATAGGGAAATTGCTAAATTTGTGGGTTAGTGCTTGACATGTCAACAGGTGAAGGTAGAATACCAAAGGCCAACAAGACCACTTCAACCACTAGACATCCCTATGTGGAAGTGGGAGCATATCTCAATGGAGTTTGTATCGGGATTGCCTTCAGCGTTGCATGGGCAGAATGCCATATGAGTAGTTGTTGACAGATTGAGGAAAACTGTCCATTTCATTCCGTTTAGAACTAGTTACTCCATGGATAAGTTGACAGAACTTTATGTTCAGGAGATTGTCAGAATATATGACGTGCCCGTGTCCATCGTTTCATATCAGGATCCGCGGTTTACTTCCTATTTTTGGAAGAGTTTGCAAGGAGCGTTGGGTTCTCAACTCACTTTCAATACTGCATTTCACCCTCAGACAGATGGTTAGTCCTAACGAAGCATTTAGATTCTCGAGAATATACTATGGACATGTGTGTTAGATTTTGGAGACACTTGGATCCGATATTTGCCCTTGATTGAGTTTAATAAGTACATACACAAATAGTCCCCACTAAAACCCACTACAGTCTATTATACCTAATTCGACCTTATTAAATTAATTCATAAATGATTCTAATTCAAGCCTATTAAGCGAGTTTAAACTAAACCTATAATTGAACCATTAATAAGTCAAAATGATTCAAGCCTATTAATGTTCAAGTTTAGCTTGTTTATTAAACAAGCAAAATTAAACTTTGCCAATTATTTATTTACATAATGAATGAGCCTGAAAAAGTTCTTACCAAACCCATCTTTCAAGCTGCTCGTGAACAACTTGCTTTGTTTGAAACGCTACGAGTTATTAGGAATTAGGTTGCTTGAATAAGTATAAAGAGGGAATTCCATTTCATCACAAAATGTGAATCCAAACCAGAAAAAAAAAAAAAAAAAAAGAGATTATAATCAAACGTTTGAAATTGGACATCCCCATGAACTTTATTAAACCTCGTCAATTTGTTTTGAATATGATAAAACTAAGAAATTCAGCAGAGCTGAACCACACAGATACCCATTCACATTTTTAAATAAAAAGCACATAGATGCGCATACAAACCTCTACTAGAAATTAAAAGTTCCACACCAAACTAGCATCCAGCAAGCTGAATTAACCCAAAACAAACAGTGCCTTTGCCGCTTACTATGATTCTTGTGCAGTAGAGACATTAACTCTGGGATTCCTCACTTGGCTTCGACCCCTCGCCTACAAGTGGCACCGAAGGAAGGTGACCCAAGACAGTGAAACCTTTCTCCATTACGCTGCCGATTGCATTTTGTGCAGCACCAGTTGCCCCACCCACCACGGGGACCGAACTTAGAACATCAGATCCTTTCTCCATCACATTTGTGAGTGTTTCTTGTGCGGCGGAAGCAGCTGCCGTTGCTACTTCAGCTGCCCCACCGGCAATTGGAACCGAACTTAAGGTGGTCGAACCTTTATCCATCACGTTTGAAATTCCACCCATCACAGTGGCGAATCCCTGGTTGAACATCTCCTCGCGCTCCTTAAATGCATTGCCTATCTTGTTAATTGGAACTGAAGGGAGGTGACTTAAGGCAGAAAAACCTGTGTTTGCCAAACTGATGATTCCCTTGTTGTACTTCTCCAGCAATTGCGTAGCTGCAGGAAGCAGCATTCCTGCCATCTTTTGGAAAGGTGGTAACTTGTTAGCTGCAAACCACATCATCACGAACAAGGAAAAGAGGAACTTATTGAACTTCACGACAAAACATCGGATGGCACCACTCAGGCCACCAACTTCAGCTTCGTGTACAAGTTCTTTCCCCAGTTGAGATGCCTTACGGGCAACTAAAAGGGATTGCCTGACGACCCACTTGACTAAAGATGGAGCATGCTCATCAAACAATTTTGTGGCGTCATCTACCTGCATTTGCAGATACAGAATCGTTGAGTAATCTTTGTATTACACAATCTAGATTCAACTTACGGTAAGATTCAATAAATGACATTCAGAAAAGAATAGGTCGTCAAAAATACAAGAAAGCTTCTAATTTCAGCCAACAAAGGTCGTCAAAAAAATAAAGAGCTTCTAATTTCAGCCAACAAACTTATAAGCAACTGGTGCCAGCGCAGCAGCATAGGTGTGTTTTATCCAAAATTTTCAACCAAACAAGAACATAAAACTGCAGGAATAATATAGATTTCATAAGTAGAGAAATCTAAATAGAAAATAGACAAATATATGCTTTGCTTATGATCTTCTCATATTTGCTCATGGCAACTTTCTTTCGGCTAGGAATATAAAGATCTTAAGCCTTTTTTTAAAAATTTTCTTTCAGGTCTTCAATCAAATCAAGCAAAGTCGGGAATCTTCACCAGGGCTGTAAAGTCCCCCCTTCAAGTTGCTCTTGGACCTGGAAATGTATCTTGAGAGTGAAAAGATTTAGTTTATACCTACATTAAGCACATGACTGGTAATATGCTACTATGACAATTAGCCAATTAGCACCAGAGAAGCCCATTGATTTCGTATGGTCCTTCACTCATTTCTGAGCTTGGACTCCCAGAAGCAGCCCATGTCTCTGATCTGATCTCTGATGGCACCTCGTGCTGGCCTAGGAGAATTTCTAGAGAAATTTCTGAGAAAAGAGATCATATCGACATTTATCCTGAACCTAATTTGGTTTATTCCATCGTATGGAAGCCAACAACATACATCGTTTTTTCCATCCGTTCAGCTACGGACCATTAGAGAAAAGTGCTGAAGTGGCATTCTTAGATGGTTTGGTATAAGCTTAATATACCAAAACACTCTTTCATGTAAGGAAATTATCCTGAAATTCCCAAATCCTGTGAGAAACAAAATAAAGAAAAATACACGCCAAAGAAAAGTAACCAACCACACGCACAAGACAGTATTTACGTGCTTCGACAATTTTGCTTATGTCTACGGAGTTGCAATGATTTCACTATTATCAGGAAGAAAATACAGAGTGCGGCCACACAGTTTCAATGTGTCAATCTTGATTACCAAAAACAACAGTTTTTATATCTTGTGCACAGGATTCACAATGGGCTACAAAACGGGCCAATAATTTTGACCCAAGCCTCCATTCCATGGACTACTTCCTAAAGAAAAATCTCCCATTAAAAAACCAAGCAACATTATTTTGGATCAAGATATTATCCGGATCAAACACAACTAGCTCCACAAAAGCCCAACATTTCACTGGTTGTGTGAGCTACTATATTTCTATGCAACAACTGTACCATTTTTAACTTATTCCATTTTGTGCAAAAACAAACCTGAAAATCAATTGAGAATTTTTGTGATTCTTTGGGAGAAAGGTAGAAATTCACTAGTGAAAATTATCCCACGTCAGAAAATTAAGTGGAGAATGGTTGGCTTATATAAATGAAAGGGCCCAAGTCCTAACAGCTTAGGGGTTTGGTATATATGCTAAGAATTATGAAAACGAAAATCAGGAAAAGAGACTAAAATCCGTATTTGATTAATATTTCAAAAACCAAAACAAATTAAAAACTTGAATAAACAAATACTGCTCCTAGAATCAAAATATAATTAAAAAATATGATTAAAATAAAAAGGTACCAAGTAATATAAATTGAAAATATTATAACAAAAATAAAAATTATTGTAATTATTTTACTTATTATATTTCAAAAATAACTTTGCAAGAGCAATATATTATTGTATATATGACAATTGAAATACAGTAAAAAAAGTATAAATGGATTTTATTATTTTTAAATTTTTTGAAAATTTTATGGGCATTTTTATTTTAATTAGATTTTAAATTCATAGTCATTTTAATTTAATTTTTAATTAAAAAGCATGAAAAAATGAATCATTTAATTTTAAAAAGTTAATTCCAGATACTAAAATGTTCTAACAAAATATTTTCAAAACAATTGAAAATCATAAAATTGAATTTTTAATTTTTTTACAAATAGCTGAAAATATGATAACCTAAAAAAACTTGGTTTCATAATCTGTTTTTTAACTATACAAAAACATAAACAAAAAGCATACGAAACATGCCCTTAAACTTTCGGACCAATTTGATGCTCACTCATCATCAAGCCTGAGAGGATTCTCGATTCTAACGAAGAAATAATAATAATAAAAAATCATTTTCTGCAATTAAGCAGGCGCCAACTTTAACAAATCAACTGTTTATGAGTCTCCTTAGTTGGAGCAGGGATGAAAAAAGAAATTATGATAATTTACAAGAATATTCTCAACTATTTTTTTAAAAATTGTCGTATTTTTTTTTAGCAAGAGAAAAGTGAAGAGAAGAAAATAAAAGAATTCTGAGAAGAGAACAGGAGGAAAAAAGGGAAAAATCAGTTTTCACCACCCTGATTAGTTTAACAAAAGAATGAAGAGAGATATAAAAGAAAGCACACGGAATTCAATTGCTATTTACAAACACAAATCCTAACCACTTTTTAGATTGTCTAAGAGCATTTTGATTTTTTTTTTTTCCTTTTTCTCTGAGGAGCAAAGTGGATCTTCTTAATTTTATTTCCCCTCTCAACTCCTCTGTAATTATTTCCTTTCTCCATTTCAATTAGGCCCAGTTTTGAGCTTGAAAAATATGAAAAAAGGAAAGAAAATCATAGAAGAATCTACTTTATCATGTTTGGTTATGAAATAAAATTTTAAAATATATATACATGAATAAACTTTTAATTTTACGTTTCATTAACATTTAATTTTTTAAAAAAAATAATAATTATTTTATAAAAAAATTCAATTTTAGTATTATTTGGTATAGTGAGAATATATAATGAAAATAAATTTTCCTACCTATTTTACTTTCCTTTCCTCCATTAAAATCTTTCATCCAAAATCCTTAAGAATTTGCGATTTGTTTGTGATCATCAAGCACAAAAAATCCACATGCAAATCGAAAATCATCACTACCTTGGCATCAAGATAGAGAAGGAGATCGTCAGGGACGCCCTCTAAGTTCCGGTAGACAGGGCCAAGAACGGTGATCACGACGCTCTCAATGCGGTCCATCGGCGACTGCAAAGGCCCCGAGTGGTGCTTAGTGTACTCGTACATATTCAACACCCATGTGAGCAGGTGGATCGCCATAACCCTCACATATCCAAGATACTTCAGCCGCTGATCAAAACCACAAAAAACACCACCGAACAAAAACAGATATCATTAAATAAGAAAAACACCGATGAGGGAGAAGAGAATCGCAATCGCAGACCTTGACCGTGGCCATCTTCTTCTTCTTCTTCTTCCCGGCGACTGAGACAGCAAGCGTCGAGGGTTTGGACTTCGGTGCGCGCGGAGGACTGATATGTGGAGGGAAGAACTAAAAAGTGCGGGAGCGAGAGAGCGAGAAAGGGTATGCAGGGGTTTGATCCAACGGTTGGCGTGGGATCGTGATTCGAACCAAGTGGGACCCACTGCCCGCGTGGGCATCTTAATTGCCTGTGGACATGCCTTCTTAACGTAGCTAAACGACGGTGCAGGACCACGGTCACCACACTAGGCAGTTTCTCTTCTCATCCTTTTTCCACGTGTATGTCAAAAAAAAAAAAATGATAAACATGTAAATAACTAAATATTGTGGTTCAAAAATTTTACCAGATAATTATATTTTTGTTTTTAAAGAATAAACTCAAAATAGTAGTTTAAAAATCTATATATATATATATATATATATATATATGTAAGGATGTGAATAATTTCATGGCATTAAAGTTTGATTGTTCAAATGACCTTTTTTCAATTTTTTAATTTCCTTAAATAAGTGTCACTACAAATCTTATGCATTTAGGCAAATTTATAAGAAGATCTTTCTCTCCATGTATTTGTATATCAATTTCATAAAATTCTAAACATATTAGAAATAAATTATCCTTTTTATATATTTAAAATTAATAAATGTAAGACTAATTTGTCACGTGTTAAATATCTAAAATACAAGTACACAACATATAAAGAAATAGATCCCTTTTATAATTTACCCACTTGTGACCTGGCTACTTCTAGAATTTCTAAAACATTAATATAGCCACAAATATCATAAGAATTTAATTCTCCACTTGGTAGATTAGCGACTCCTAAAATTCTAGAAACTATTATTCCCTTCCTCTCACCCTACTCAATTTGTTCATCTCTCTATTTCCCTGCTATTGATTTCCACTTCTCTCTCCCACTCTCTTCACCTTTTTAACTGCAACATAACAGTCTCCAATTTTTAACTAAGTATTCACAAAAATCTCAAATTAGTTATATCTGTATAAATTTTTTTTTCTTAACATTTTGTGTTATTTGCAGTTTTTTACACAATATTTATTTAGTTGAGATCTGAGTTTCAGCCCGAGATTAGATAGACTCTAATTTAAAAAGCTAATTAGATCCTTTTGTGAATTATTACATTATTCAGTTGCAACCCTTAATTTATTAGCAACTCAAAACGTGTCTTCTGTGGATTGCTCATGTCACAACCCAGCCCTATGGGCTCTACTTAATTGAACCATGATGAATACAGGAGAAATCTAAATTTCAAGTTAGATATAGGTACTACAATCTCAAATTAGGTACATCTCTATTTTTTGCTCCAAATATTTTTTATTATTTGTAGATTTCTATACAATATTTATTTAGTCAAGGAATGAATTTGAACCCGAGATCAAACTCTAATTTGAGAAGCTTATTAGATCCTTTTGTAAATTATTACATTTTTGTTCAGTTGCAGCCCTCAATATATTAGGGGTAATTTGATATCACTATCAAAAATTATAAAAACAAAAACCAGAAATAAAAACCAAAGATAAAAAACAGAAGCCGAAAATTAGAAATCAGCAACTTGTTCTATTAACATTTATAAAACTAATATAAATTTAAACTTAATTAAACAATGCTCATTTTCATCTTTAAATTAAATAATATTATAAAAATATGATTAAAATAATAATACAAATAATACACATTAAAAAATTACTAGATTAAAAACAAAATTTATTCTAATTATTTTACTTAATTGGTTTATTTTCACATTTTACTTTACAATAAAAAATTAATTAGACATTACAATTGAAAAAATAGTGCAAATATTTTGTAATTGGATTTATTATTATTTTTTAAAATTTATGTATATTTTTATGTTAATTATATTATTTAATGTTTATTTTAATATAAAAGTGTATAAAATGAATTGTTTAATCTAAAAAATAAATAGATCGTCAAAACAATGAAAATTATAAAATTTGGTTTTAAATTTTTTTTACAAATAGCAAAAAATTAACAATAAAAATAGAAAACTGACAACATAAACAAATATGTTTTTATAATTTATTTTTTCATTATGAAGAAATAGAAACAAAAAACAAAAAATAACAACGATACCAAACATATCCATAACAACTCAAAATATGTCCTCCATGGATTTCCTTGTTACAACTTGGCCCAATAGATCCCACTTAATTGAATGATAGTGAATACAAGAGAAATTCAAATTTCAAGCCTAGCATAGATACTAAGATTATATATATACTTAATAAGTAAAATAAAGAGAAAAAAATAAGACAAAGGGAAATTCAGGATATTATTATTTAGCATCCATAAAAAAGGTTGTGAAAGTTGAGAAGAGTATAAATATAAGAAAAATACAAAAATGAAAATATTGAAGGTAGTGGTGTAACGCCCCGAACCCTTAAATCCGGGTCCGGCGCGTTATACCTGATAAAATTCCTGATAATCCATAATCCATAATCATAGTCTCCACATAACATAATACCAGAGTTTACTAATTCTAACTACCAACCATAATAAATTAATCATTCACCAGTATTCAAATATATACATGTCTCCAAAACATTATCCACTAATACCAGTAAGTTTCACAACTATCCTTTTATAACCGATTTAAAACATAAAGACATAAAACATAAAATATACATATCAGAATTAATATAAAAATATACCATTTTTCTTATATCTTCCAAAAATGTTATAAAATCTCGAGCTCTCAAAATTCGATCCTGAGAAATCCTGAAAAAAAATGAATTCATATTCGGGTGAGACACATCTCAGTAAGGGAAGAAACAATATATTAAATTCAGCGTGTGACCATCATGCGATTATACATATCATTTTATAATATTTGCAAATCATTAACATAATTTCTTAAAACCATTTTCTGATTCTAATCAAACACATACAAATGTTTAACCCACGAGATTACCCAAGGATAAGAGTGATTACCCGCCCATACAAGTAGCACCCCTCTACTCTGATACTTAGATAACGCTAAGGTCACAATTAAAACATATCAGAGCACTCACCTTACTCAGTAAGCCCTGAAGTGTTAAATTGATCTCGTACTCACGCATTCAACAATAGTTTAACAGCAAAGGCCTTAAGCATAGGGAATTCTACCCACTTATACAAGTAGGTTCCCTCTGCCCTAGCGCGTTATGCAGTTACTGCCACATCTGAAGTTACTAGTGCACTCGCCTTACTCAACAAGCACTCAGGCGAAGAGTGTGCCCTGCCCAAACGTAACATGTTCTACATACATAAATACTTCTAATATTATAATACACCATTTTTTCTGTCATTATACATTCATACACATTCATTCATGTTCATAACTTAACTTTGCATTTTGTTTCACTTTAAGTGGCACTTTCCCATTTACATCATTTACCTTTGTCATTTCATTTCATTGTCATTTCATCGCATAACATTTTATTTCATTACTTCGTACTACAGCTGGTCTTTAGCCATCATCAGTTAGTCTACGTAGAAACGTGCTAGATCTGCTAACACAGCTCCTTTTAGCTATCATCAGTTAGTGTACACAGAAGTGTGTTAGATCTACTAACATGGCTGTCTTTCAACTGTCTTACATCTACATGGTTGCATTTAACATACACAAACATCATTGTCCATATCACATTTTATTCATAAGCTTTACTTACTTAACTTGCATCTCATATATTTAACATATATTTGCACAGATTCTCATGCCACACAATTTAACAGTAAAATTCATACATTACCTATAAAATAAGCCAACCAACAATTAATGTTAATATACTGAAAATACCTTTCATTTCTTACATGATTATCCTGAAAATATTTTTCCCACTTTCATCAGTTCATTTTCGCATATACGTATCTAATAAACAACCCTAAACTCGAAAAAAATATAATTTAAGCAGTTGACATTTTACTCATATTGAAACATATACATGTACATATAACACAATTTATTTTTCATTTAATTCCTAAAAATTTTGATTTAATATATATTTTTCCCCTTACCTGATTTCTTGAACTACGCCAACAGGGACTCCGAAAAATACCTGCGGCGCTCAATCGGATCCTGAAATTAAATTCCTAATTCCAATAAATTATTCTTGAATAAAATATTATTTAAATATTTCCTAGGGTCACAATTTCTAAATAAATAAATATACCCTTAAATTTAGCCAAATTGCCAAATTTTTCAAATCTCATTCTCGTTTTGGAGTAGGGTCTAGAAAACCCCAATTGAAAAATTACCTATGTCAAAATGACGACAACGACGATTAGGACCCCGTGGTGGTGCCTGATTGTTGATTCAATAGTAGATTTAATCAGAAATTGAGAAATTGAGGAAAAATTACATTTCCCCAGGAGTAGTGCTTAAGTCGTTCGTATGAAAAATCTGTTCCAGTAGAAATGTCGGTGGCGGAGTTAGGAATCTAATGACACTTTCCGTTTCCCGATCGGTCAAATATCTGTCGAAAAATAAGGGAAGAGAGAGAGGAGACGCGGACAGAGACGGAGGCAGAGACAGTGAGAGAGAGATGAAACCTAAAAGATGAATGCAGAACTGCACAGTGAGAGAGAGATCATCATTTTAATTACATTAATTATTTCAAGTTAATAATGTTTAACTAATTAATTATTAATAAATAATTTTAATTAAAAATAATTTTTTTAATTTCTTTTTTTGTTTATTTAATACATTAATTTAATAATATTTAACTGATTAGCTAATTAATAATTACTTTTAATTTTAATATTTTTAATTAATTAATTAATTAATTTTTTTTAAATTTTTTTTTCGGGTTATTACAAGTGGACCCACTAGTATGATTCAATCAATAATTACAGTTGGCTCAATAAATGTGTATGGTGTTTTATTTTATTTTATTTTATTTTATTTTTTATTAAGGAAATCGGAACTCCAACTGTAATAAAATAAAATTAACCTACATTTCATAGAAACCTTAGCCCTTTGGCTTAAAATTCATGACCCAAACATAATATTAGGTTTATGTACACTTAAAATAAATTCAAAGAAAAAACAAAACTGAACAAATATATATACATAACAATATATGTTATTTGACAATTTGCTGAGGGTATAAGTTAGTCAAGTTTAGTTGTATATAAGATTACAAATGAACCAAACTGCTCGAAAGCAACTCTATAACTTGATTCAATAAGAACTCATTCAAGTTCATTTACTATATAAATGAGCAATTATTAATCCCAATTTTAAGTTTCGTCTAATAAACAATCAAAGCTTGAACATGAAAGGAAAACATTTTTAGCTCGTCAACATACTTGGTTACAAGCCTAGTTGGGTTTACTTCACTAGGCCCATTTATGACCGACCTTAATAAGGTTTAATTAGTTTGATAACTGTAGTGAACTTTAAAGTCAAGAATTTTTTAAATAGTCTTGTTTAGTCCAAATTCAATAACCTGAATTTAGTGATAGGGCTAGTACTCAAGGACAATAGGCTAGATTGGTGAGGGCAAAGAGACCTTAATGCAATATTAGTAAAAGCCACCCCCAGGGTGTGGTTTAGGTGGTAGTGTGGGCTGCGAGAGTGCGTTTCACGAGGTCAGGTGTTCAAACCCTCCCGGGTTCGTTTCCACCCCTGGACTCTTGAATTTACCCTCCCTTTGGAGTTGTGGGGTCAACTTCAAGGGACGCAGGATTAGTCACGTGAACCTTAAAACGGACACGTGGATACCCGGTGCGTAATCCAAAAAAAAAAATAAATACTAGTAAAAGCCCCTTCTTACTAGGAGGTGTTCAACAACCTGGCCAACTCTTCTAATCCAACCATTACAAATTGAATTAACTATTAAAAAAAAAAAAAAAAAAAAGGATCTAGAACATCTTGGCACTTATGAAAGAATAAGCAGGATGGATTGCGGGACTAACACATTTTAGAGTTTTTTAATATTTATGTTTCAATTTTTATTCGTATTATGGTAATGTTTAGGGATACGATGTTTTGATCGTTTTAAGAAAACTGTGAAAATATTGTTCATTTTATCACTTAATGTGATTGATAATATGCATATTAAATAATAAACATAAAATTTCTTTAATTATTTTCAAAATCTTCTTTATATTGTATAATCAATACAAAACCACCAACTCGACTCAATCCACCTGATAATCAAATTGACCCAAACTGCTCCTCAACATGGTTCCACTCAAGATTAGTTTTTGTGTCAAACCAATAACATATCAATTGGAATGTTTAGCCCAATCCAACCTATGAACACCTTTATTTCATACCTTTTATTTAACAAATCGTAAAAATCTCCCTCTTACAACAAAATATTTAAAAGAATCAAAATGTGTGTGTGCATCTTAAAAACTCAACTCTAGATAATGAAAAAGTTTAAATACATTCAAACTCAGTTAAAAAATTAATGAATAAGTTTAAGCATGGTAAAGTTTAGATTGCCTCTATTTGTGTACTACACAAGCTCGACTCACTCTCTACCTAAATTTGACACAATTATATTCGAGTAGTTTAAAAAGTGGAGTTCAAATCTTGTAATAATACTCGAAAGTCTAATCAAGCAAATTGAATATTTTTAAGTTTTTTTTTAATATTATATAAGTCAGCTATACACACACACAAACACACACACACACACACACACACATATATATATATATATATGTATGTATACATACATATATTTAATATTATATGTACACTGTATTATTCTATATTCTTTTAACATTAATTTACAAGTAAATTGAGTTTAATCATTTCAAGCTCAAGTTTTCAAAACTTATAGCTAAATCGAGTTTGAGTTCAATAATTTGCGCATCAATCAAATTTGAGTTGAGTTTCAAGTTTTATATTTTCAAGTCGAATCAAGTTCAAGAATCTCACTCTATCAATTCGATCCAATTTGAAAACACCCTTGATGATTACAATTATAGAGCCTTTATATAATTTTTATTCTATCATAAATAAAAAATTATCTTAGATTTTCAACATTATGTTACAAGCATGTAATATAAAAACCTACACTACTCTCACACAATAACATAACGACACTATATCTAAACTTAAAATACATTTCTCCTGAATTTAAATGAAAAAGTTTAGACAGTGAATCTCACTCTTAAGGTATACTCAACATATGCAGAGTAATAGTTGCATGGAAAAACCAAATAAAAGTGAGACCTATAAGCAACAATAAAAAAAAATATTGCCCATAAGGAGTTTGAAACTTGAATTTTAAATTCAAGTGTGTAAATTTAGACAACAGCATTGCAAATTATATTGAATTTAGTATAGTACAAATCCAATTGGACCACTAATTTATGCTCTTATATGCAACTTTAATTTGTGAAGTATATATGTATATATTTAAAGGAAACTTTAGCAAGCAAGAAAGTTGACGAAAGTCGGCCTTAGTGATCCGACGGTGCCGAGTGGAAGGGCTGTTGCTCAACGGATAAAAGTTACTTTAGGGATAACATGCTGATCTTCCCCAAGAGCTCACATCGACAGGAAGGTTTGACACCTCGATGTCGGCTCTTTGCCACCTAGGCACCCGTCCGCCAATGGAAACACCACTTCCCGTCCGACTTGCATGTGTTAAGCATACCGCCAGCATCGGGAAATTTCCAAACAAATAATTTCCATGAAATCTTTCAATTTTATTAAAAATTTTATTTTAATTATAGCGCCCCGAATCCAGTGGGGTTCGGAATGCTAATATTCCATAAATAACTCTATAATACTTCGATACCATGATATCAACATCCACGGATCCAGTGGGACCTAAGGTCATAACATTGCATAATTAATTTAAACATACAACCAACGCAAGCAAACTATACTTTTACAACCATACATACCTGAGTACTAATTCTCAATCTCTACATCAACATTTTCTAGACATTTATCAAAATGGGATGTTGATGTCAAATATTTTTATTTATTTATTTTGCTTTATAAGATTCTCAAGAATGTATGTAAGGCATTATGTCAATATTTAATTTAACATGATTAGACATCTTAGAAACATTATTATTGTATTCAGCAGAAAATAATCCAATAAACCAAAATAATGAAGGGAAATATGATTTTAATATTTAACGGTTGTGTCATGTTATTATAACATAATAATATTATTTTTCTTGATTTATATTTTTGTTCCAGTAATAAGTCATTATTATGAAATATAAATATGACTATAACATATAATATTATCATGATGATTAAAACAGTGGGGCAAATTAATCCAAAAAATAAGATTGTTATGAAATGAAATTTCAACCAAACTTACGAATGAAAAGGGTGGAAATGGATTGATTATGTTTTGTAAAATTATTTATTCTCTATATTCAAATGCAACGTTGGAATGAGTTGATGCAAATCAAGCTCTCCCTTTATTTTATTTTATTTTATTTTTTTTGGTAAAAGAGGCCGGCACCTCCAAACTTTATTAGAAAACCCCTCACTTATGGCGGAGGAATACCGTGATTCCAATCTTGAGACTTTGGGACAACAAAAGCAAACTCCAAGACCCTAAAACTAACTTAACCAACAAAAACCAAACCAAAAAACTAAAGACCAGCAACCAAAAAAAAAAAAAAAAACTAAGAACTAAACAACTATAAGTGGAAAACAAATAAAATTTCAGAAGATAACACAAAACATCACGAGCGCAAAGAAGGAAAACTCAACAAATCCAATTGAATCATTCCCCTAACTTGTTGAGGAAGATCATCCTGACAATTATATGATCGAGAAATACCAGATTCACCCTATTTGGCAAAGAAATCTGCACTTTTATTCGCCTCCCTGTAAATATGTTCCACTTTGAACTGTATGCCTCTCAATGCTAGCATAAGCTCTTCCCACAATTCCCATAAGTTCCAAACCGAGCACTTCCCAGAATTTATCCACTGAATTAACAAAGCAAAGTCACATACAATCTCTACTTGATCAAATCTGAGATCTTTGCACAGATTAATCCCTAAAATAATCGCCTTCAATTCTGCCATGTTATTTGTTCCATAACCCAATAATGCGGAAAAAGCTGCTTTAAATAAACTTTTTTCATCTCTTAGCACGCCTCCACGACCACAATTACCTGGATTAACTCTACAGCTCCTATCCACATTCAACTTAACCCAACCTATCACAGGTTTACATCATCTGACTACACGAGGAAGATGTACCCCCACATTTTTCACTTGAATATCCAAAGTACGAAGGACTACAATATCCGTGCAAGAAGCAGGTGCACATTTATTTAACTTGTTTGAAATTGATCTGAGCCAATATTTAATATCAAGCCACATAGTTCTCACCGAATCATGAATTGATTCCATCCTGGCTCTACATCGACGAGTCCACAGTCTCCCTTTATTTTCTTGCCAACCAAATACAAAACAACAGAAATTGAAGGGGAAAGAGAGGAGGACTTGGAGGTTTAGGCTGTCGTGGGTGTACCTTTGGCCTTGCAACACAACAACGCTTAGTACAGCTGAAACGATCAATTTGTTGGGTGTCCCCCTTCTGGGCCCAAGTCTTGGAAAAGTATTTTAATTTTTTATTATTTTTGCTGACTTCTCTAAGAAGCTTAGCCGGAGAATTTTGGCATTCATCTCTCATTTTGTATTCTGATGGTTCCACGACACTTCTCCAGCGAGCTACTACCTCTCTTGTGACTCCGGCAGTTTCCCGGCGCGACTGCTTATGCGCCTGCTTCTCTAACGAGCTGCCGTTCCCAAGTGAAAGTATTCTAGAAGTACTCTTGGCAGCCCTTGGTCTTAGACTTATTCCAACAAGCAAAGAATTATTATCAATAAATTGGGCTTTCAGTTGTGCTTACATTTGTACTCTATTTTAGTTGACTCTTGGAGCTTTGTTCTCAATATTTTGTGAGGTCTTTCATCTTGTTACATTTGTTATACACTTTTGTGTATTTGTAAGGCTTGTGTATTTTGTACTCACTTTGTACGGACTTTGGTGAAAGTAGATTTGGATCATCGTGTCCCGTGAATGTACGTCAATACTTGAGGGAACCACGTTAAATTTCTTGTGTCTTACTTCTTCTTTTTTTTTGCATTACACCATTGATTTACTTGTGGGAATTACCCATTTTTTTCCAACAAGATTTTGGATTGATCTTAGACTTGTTCTATTTTATGAATGATGCTCAAATGGAGTTGCCCCAAAGTCTTCTTTTCTTCTTTGGGAGAGAGGGAGAGCTCATCCCGGTCAATTGAGTTTGAATAACGTTGATTCTCTTTGCAACGGTCAAAGGGAGAAGGATAAAAGAATTAACCTTGTGTTTAGGACAAATATTAGATTTGAATTTGTTAGGATTTAAACCAAACATGATACAAAATTGTATAAAATGTCTAAGTTCATACAAATACAAATCTAATATTCGAAATCTATCCTTCAAAATGCAGTCTAAGGATTAAAAAAAAAAATGTAAGAGCATAGCAGATGAGCTGGCAATCAAACAATTGAGAACAAGAAGAAACAAACATTAGGAGGAAACCTCTTCAGTTTCCGTTGTGTAAAGATCCAATAGCTTACATTATGGTGCTAAGATCTCCAGTCATGCTAGTCATCATGGTCTTGAAGGGGAGCGGGGACTTGGAGGTTTAGGCGGCTGTGGTTGTACCTTTGGCCTTGCAACACATTAACGCTTAGTACAGCTGAAACGATCAATTTGTTGGTTGTGCCTCCTTGTGGGCCCAAGTCTTGGAAAAGTATTTTAATTTTTTATTGTTTTTATTGACTTCTCTAAGAAGCTTGGCCGGAGAATTTTGGCATTCATCTCTCATTTTGTATTCTAGTGGTTCCACGACACTTCTTGTCACGCCCCGAACCCGGCAATGGGCCCCAGGGGGTGATGTAGTAACCTAATCTGTCCCTGTATCATAAAAAACACACATGATACTATAATGAATGAGGGTCCGACCCTGTGGGATTTTAGTACACCCTATACAAATTCACATACACGACATATACGCAGAGGAAAAGTTCATTCCATACATACATCGTACCATACTAGAGTCTATACAAATAGAGTCTAAGCTTCATATTACAAAACATAACCCAGGGAGCCAGCAATACCCAAAACGACAACCCTATTACAGTTCAAGTACTTACACAAGTACTCTACGCATTAAACCAACCACCACGCTCCCAACACTAGGAGGCTAGTCCCGGTTACTCGAAGGACCTGAAAACACATACGTATGATAGGGGTGAGACACATCTCAGTAAGGCATATTCAGGTTATATCGGTGTGTAGCATATGAGTGTTATCATGACATAAAACATATACAGTTCAGTTTCAATATTTCCACAAAATAGTTCCAGTATAGTTCTCAACACATACAAGATTAATCAACCTAGTGTCGTCACACTCTTCGGCACGAAGCCAACCCGCATTACATGGCGTCCCCGGCACATGGCCTAGCCCTAGGCTCCCATGGCATCGTAGCGGTACATCTGGTGGATCCATACCCTTCGATGATCAGTCGGTAAGAGGTGATATTTCACACCCTCGGATATAGAGCCGAACACTCTTGCCACTGGCAGGTGTTATTTCACACCCCTAGATATAAAGCCAGACACTCTTTTACAACCTGGAACAATTCGGAACACACGTTCCTATATCCCATTTCAGCATATCACAACTCAATGCATATTCATATAACAGTTCATTCCACACTTATTTGGTAATCACAAAATCATGATTTTCATAATACAGTTTAAAACAAGTCAAGGCATGGCCATCTCCATAACACAATATACTTAACAATATATCCACGGTTTTCCAACGAAACCAGAGATGCAACCCAATGCCCCTTTTTTCCCCAAAACTGTAACGTGAAAACCCCGTAACTTTTACCTGTTAGATTTCCCCAAATATCTAGCCAAAACATACATAGGATCGTGAACCATAGTTCTACCGAATCCGATTTAAAAAATAACCGATATAAATAGAATCCCCTTACCTTTTCCCGAAAATCCAAACACAAACTCTACAGATCCTAAACAGGGAACTGAGTTCCTAAAACCTATAAATCACAGTACAATAATTACTTACAATCTTACTCTCTACAGATCTAGTGAAATAGAAATGAAAACCAAACCTTACCTCAATTTTTGGGTCAAAACTCGAAGACCTCAAAACGAAGATCCATTATACAGAACACGTAGAGATTCCTTCCCTAATCCTCGTAGTAACATTGGATCGTCGATTCTAACGATGAACGGCGAAGAAATCTAGAGAGAGAGAGAGGAGCTTCGAGTTCTAGAGAGAGAGAGAGAGAGAATTTTGATAACTTCGGCAAGAAGCAAAGGAAATGAATATTTATAGAACCTTTGACTCGGCTAACCTCGTCGACGAGGCGGCGTCTTCGTCGACGAGCCAACGAAGGAAATTCGTGACATCACGGTGCCCTCGTTGACGAGCCTGAGATTTCAGGATTTCCCAAAATCTCTTAGCTTCTCCTCATCGACGAATCTCTGCATTTCGTCGCCGAATAATTGAAGGGCCTTCGTCGATGAAAACACTGGCTTCGTCGACGAAGCATGCTCAAATTACCATTTTTCCTTTTTCTTATTTATTTAATCCATATCTCACGAGTCGACTTCTTACACTTCTCCAGCGAGCTGTTGCCTCTCCTGTGACTCCGACAGTTTCACGGCGCCACTGCTTATGCACCTGCTTCTCCAGCAAGTTGCCGTTCCCAAGTGATAGTAATCTGGAAGTACTTTTGGCAACCCCTGGTCTTAGACTTGTTCCAACAAGCAAAGAACTAATATCATCAAATTGGGCTTTCGGTTGTGCTTACATTTGTGCTATATTTTGGTTGGCTCTTGGAGCTTTGTTCTCAATATTTTGTGAGGTCTTTCATCTTATTACATTTGTTATACACTTTTGTGTATTTGTAAAGCTTGTGCCTTTTGTACTCACATTGTACAAACTTTGGTGATAGTAGATTTGGATCATCATGTCTCGTGGACGTACCTCAATACTTGAGGGAACCACGTTAAAATTTTTGTGTCTTACTTTTTTTTTTTTTTGCATTACACCATTGATTTACTTGTGGGAATTACCCATTTTTTTCCAACAAGATTTTGGATTGATCTTAGATTTGTTCTATTTTATGAATGATGCTCAAATGGAGTTGCCCCAGGATCTTCTTTTCTTATTTGGGTGGGAGGGAGAGCTCATCCCGGTCAATTGAGTTTGAATAAGATTCGTTTTGCAACGGTCAAAGGGAGAAGGATAAAAGAATTAACCCTGTGTTTAGGACAGATCTTAGATTTGAATTTGTTAGGATTGAAACCAAACATGATACAAAATTGTATAAAATGTCTAAGTTCATATAAATCCAAATCTAAGATTCGAAATCTATCCTTCAAAATGCAGTCTAAGGATAAAAAAACAAATGTAAGAGCATAGCAAATGAGCTGGCAATCAAACAATTGAGAACAAGAAGAAACAAACATTAGGAGGAAACCTTTTCAGTTTCTGTTGTGTAAAGATCCAATAGCTTGCATTATGGTGCTAAGATCTCCAGTCATCATGGTCTTGGACCTTCTTAACCCCAAAAGTTAGCTTATGGGATGCATTTTTCCCTCATACTTAATAACTAACCTCCAGTTCCTTCCACAACTAATGTGGGATAACCCCAACACATGGTCCCTAGGTCATTGGCTGTGATGAGAAGCAATTTCCTAAGACTATTGCTATATGTTAAGACTATTGAAAGAAAACATAGGCACATTGTGGAAACAGGTCTTGCTCTCCTTGCTCATTCCTTTTTGCCTCAATCTTACTCATCTAATGCTTTTGTTACTGCCGCTTTCTTAATCAATCATCTACCCTCCCCCACCTTAAATAACAAATCACCATTTGAAGTTTTATTTCACCGCAAACCCGACATGTTTTTAAAAACCTTTTGTTGTCAATGTTGACTTAATCTTAGGCCATATAATCAACACAAAATGGACTTCAGATCCCTTCCTTGTGTTTTTCTTGGATATAGTTCTCATTATGGCTATTTGTGTTTTCATGTTCCTACTAACCGTATGTAAATCTCCTAGGATATTTTATTTGATGAAAATGTTTTTTCCATTTTCCGCTTCTAGTTTCAGTTCACTCCATCAACGTCTTGCTTAGCCCACTCAATCTCACACTTCACTACCTCCTTTAATTCGGCCCATTGGATCTTCCCCCACTACTACCTCCACAACTTGGCCCGGCCCCCCCTCTCCTCCTAGTAACATTGTGTAAGAACCTGACTCGTGATATATGGATTTATTATACAAAAGAAGGGTAAAGTGGTAATTTGGGTAAGTTTCGTCGACGAAGCCAAAGTTCGTTGACGAAGTGCCTTTTGTTCTCAGCAACGAAATTCAGTGTCTCATTGACAAGGAGATCTCAAGGGATTTCAGAAAATCTAGAATCTCGGGCTTGTCGACGAGGCCACTGTCTCGTCGACGAAGGTAATGGCAGACTCGTCGATGAGGACGCCAATTCGTCAACGAATCCACCCGAGTCAAAGGGCTATAAATATCCAAATGGGTTGCTTCCAAGCTAAGTTAGCTTAATATATATATATATATATATCTCTCTCTCTCTCTCTCTTGATTTCTTCTCCATTCGCCGTCGAATTCATAAATCTGACATTACTGCGAGGATCAGGGAAGGATTCTCTACGTTTCTAGCGGATCGAAATATCGCTTCGAGCAATTTCGGGTTTCGAGACAAAATCGAGGTAAGGCTCGATTTTCCTTTCTGATTCAAAATATGTGTAGTAGTATGAGTTGTAAGCATGTATTGTACTGTGGTTTGTAGGTTTTGGAGTCTCGGTTCATAGTTTTGGGGACCGTAGAGTTCATAGTTGGAATTCGGGTTAAGGTAAAGGGATTCAGTTTATATTAGTTACTTTTGAAATCAGGATCGGTAAGCTTGTAAGCTATGATCGTATGTATGTTTTGATAACTTATTTGGAAAAATCTATCGGGAAAAATACGAAATTTTCAAATTACAGTTTTCAAGAAAATTTAGGGATTTCGGGTATCATCTCTGTTTTATTTGGAAAACTGTTTGTCTTGTTTAAATTGTATTATTGAGATAATTGTTATCCATATTTGTATAAAACTGTATACTTGAATTGGAAAGTGATATGATTTGTCGTAAACCAAATAAGTGTGGTATGTATCGTTGTATGTAATTGTTCCAGGTATTTTGTAATATAGCTATATGACGGCTAATTATCGTATGCTAATGAGTGTAGAAACATGAGTTTCAAAGTGATTCCAGGCTTTGTGAAATCAGCTAGTGGCGGCTAAATACCGTACGCTGAAACAGCTATGTGGCAACTAATTACCATACGCTGCACCATGTACCGATGTCAAAATCGTTGGTGAGAGGTCCGACTCTATATCCGAGGGTGTAAAATATCACTTGTATCCCGACTAGTCACTAAGGGGTGTGAGCTATACTGTATTGGCAATGTAATTGTTGTGAAGCTTTGGGTTTTACGGAGTAGTTGCGTAGTAGTGTGAACTACATCGTATTGGCAACGTAATCGCTGTGAAGTTTCGAGTTTCATAGAGTAGTTGTGTATTAGTGTGACGACACTAATCGCTGGAAATGTTTTTGAACTGTATCATATTTTATGGTGTTATGTTTTACGTAAAATAACACTAGTATGCCACACACTGATATAACCTACTTTCTTCCTTACTAAGAGGTGTCTCACCCCGAATGTACGTACAAATGTTTTTTAAGTCCTTCAGGTAACCGTAATTAGCATCCCAGCAATTGAAAGCGAGGGTGTCGTTAGCTGCTGTTAGTGCCTGTCTAGGTACGAGTTTTTGTAACGGGGTTGTCATGATGGTTTTGTAGACACCCAGGGTATATTTTGTAACTATGGGAATGTATATTCTAGCTTTGTATAGACTCTGGTATGGTACTGTACATGTATATAAAGACCATATTCCGCTATGTATTTGATAAGTATGGATGTATATGTGTTTGTGTATAGGGCATCCGTATACCCCACGGGGTCGGACCCCCTTATTGTATTGTATCATGTATGTTTTAATTGATAAAAAGACAGATTAGGTTACTATAATCACACCTGGGACCCATCTGCGGGTTCGAGGCATGACACATTAGGCCTTCAACCCACTCTTCCATCCCTCGTTCCCAAACCCAACTGTCGTTAGTCTCACCTGATCCCGCTTCTTCCTCTTGGCAATCCACTCCTGTATCTAAGGCTTTCTTCGACTCGTCATCGTCACCACACTCTCCTTCGCTTTCTTCTCCTTCCTCCGTGATTTCTTCCACGTCCTTTCGCTCTATGCAAATAAGAGCCCGAGCACAAAAATCTTGCCCTAAAATCTAAACTGATGGCACCATTCCATGGCCTTCGCCTCACGCCTAGGGGTGGCAAAACGGGTCATAACCCGTTGGGTCATCCGGACCCGTTCGTTTTAAACGGGTTCGGGTTTAAGAAAGTCAACCCATTTAATAAATGGGCAGGTCACGGGTTGACCCGTTTATACATTGGTCAACCGGGTTTGGACCGGGTCACCCAACGGGTGACCCGTTTATTTGGCTCCTATTCCTATATATATATTACACATAAACCTTAAACCCTAAATTTCCTTGTAGCCGCGGCTGCCTCCTGCTGGGTTTCACTACCCTCGTCCAGTCGTCCCTTCTGCTTCGTCGCGTGGGAGATGGGCGGCCATCTTCATCAATCATCATCCGGCTGCAGACTTGCACAGTTACAAATTTACAATATCCTTCCCTCTCCCACAAAATCCCAATCTCGACTCCACGGCTTCGCCTCTCTCGCAAATAGTCTCCTCTCCTACGGCATATCCTCTCGCCTCTCAAGCCCTCGACTCTCGCTCTTTACTCTCGCAATCGCAACCTCACAGCCTCACAGGTGATAGGTCAGTTCGAACTTTGACTCCGCAGTTCTCCACTCATGTCTGGTCTGATCTACCAGAACAGATCTGGTCATTCTCGGGACTTGCCGTCGTCTCCATCCCAATCTTCGTCTCCGTCTTCATCTCCGTATCCAGCTGACTCGTGGTCATTCAGGCTTTACTCGCTTAGTTTACTGATTTTGTTTGAATCTGAGTGAGGAAGCCGTGAGAGAGAGAGCCTCTGAAAGAGACTGAGTGAGGAAGCTTGATACCCCTTCAGCCGTGAGAGACTGAGAGTGAGATGTGCTGAAATTTGGGATTTTAATTTTTTAAATAAATAAGAGAGATGTGCTGGGTTTTAAAATTTTAAAATAATATATATATATATATATATATTTAAATGGGTAACCCGCGATCTGCCCGTTTATTAAACGGGCGGGTTAGGGTTTATATGATTGGCACCCGTTTAACCTCGACCCGTTAAAGACCCGATCCGTTTACGACCCGGCCCGCTGGTGACCCGCCCAGACCCGACCCGCCCGCCCGTTTTGCCACCTCTACTCACGCCCATACCACTGTTGTTGCTGTTCCAGAGAAGCCCACTTCTATTCTCAGGCCTCCAAATTTATTGAATGGAGGCATGCTGTAACGACCTCAAAATTCTTATCATTTTTTATTATTTTTTTTATATATAAACAATAAACATTCCTACGTAGCAGAAACACAAATCATAAAACCATTTATATATAAACTGTACAATACCAGATTCCTGAATATACAGACCATACAAAATGCCCCTCCAGTATCATCTACTCAAAAAGATATACAACTCTAACAAAAACTCAAACTATAACCAGGGTGATCTGAGCTACACTCTACTCACGAGCCTGATCTGCTCGCCTTACTGGTTCACCTGAAAAATGTTAGAGTAATGGGATGAGTCGACGCTCAGTAAGAGGAAATATGTTATTGCTAGTGTGTGGCAACTAAGTTAAAAATACTTAAAAATAGCAACTGATCTGAAATGCAATAAATAATTTGTAAAACATATCTTTCTTTCTCAATTTAAAATGTACTGTATCGTCTGTATTTTCTACTTTTCATACTGATAATATCATACTATATTCATCATATACTGTAAAACTGTATACATATAGATATAACTGTACTTTTATCCCTGAGACTCTGTACGTCATGATTTAACCCCTCATGAAAGGGTTGTGCGGCTGGTAGGTAGGACTCTTTCTGGTCGGCCCTCTAGATAAGTCATCATACTCTACACTACCTCAGCCCGACCAAACTGCATCCTCTCCTAAGCTCGGGACTGGCTACTACCTCGTCAAACTGGCCCCCTCAATCCAGTGTACTGGGGAGCTGCATACTCTCCGAGCACGGCTGACGGTACCCACATATTATCTAAGATATGTGGTTGCACTCTATCTATATCTAGCAAAGATACCGTGCTCTATAATCTGTATCTGTCTATGTATCTTTCCTCAGGGATCTGATACTATATACATATATATATACTCTTTTACAGTTTTCATCATGTTTCCAAAATTACCATAACTCTATCTTTCTGTGTACTGTGTCTGTAGCATCTTGATGCTACCTCTGTATATCTATCTATGTATTCTATATATGTACTCTGTTTGTATGTTCTGTATGTTATGGTAATAGGAAAACGTGGCATGCTATAACACTGTATATATATATATATATACTGTTCTGAGTATCTATATACATGTATATGGATATATGTATATATCTGTTTCATGAAACCATTCATATAAAAGTTGTATAAGCATATACATTTCTCTGTGAATATAAACCTATATCTATATATATTCTGTGTAAATCCATATACTGGAAAAATTATGTAAATTGTATGTACTGTCAATAACTGTGCATTTAGTATAATATGATACATCACAAAACTATATAAATTCTTTGTCTCATGAAAATCTACTCAGGCCACACAAGCATTTTACCATATTCTGTATAAATTGTATAATAAACTGATATGAATATGTGTTTATAAATTCTCTAATAACTTTATAAAAATTCCTAGCATAGCATATTTCCCTTACCTCAACTTTGAAAAGTCCCTATAAAAATCTGGCTTTATACCCGCAGGATTCCTAACTCAATATCCTGAAAACACAATGTCTCAGATCAAAACATCAGTATTTCATCACTTACATAATTTCTTATAACTACCATAAGGCCAAAAACTGGATAAAAGATCTTACCCCGAATTTGGGATGAAATCCAACTTCGTTTTCTCAACGATCCGGTGCGGCAAACTTGTAGAGAATTCCACCAGAAGCGTCGTGGTAGCTTCAGATCACCAATTCGGCGACTGGTGGGGCCGAAAATGAAGAGAGAAGGGAGAGAGAGTCGTAGAGAGAGTGAGAGAGAGAGAGAGAGAGAGAGAGAGAGACTTCTTAAAAATGAAATAATTCCCGGATTCCGTATATATAAACCAGGGGATTTCGTCGAAGAGTCCATTCTTCGTCGACGAGACCCTGTATTCGTCGACGAAATTCAGGCTACCTCAGAACACCTCTCGGTATTTTCTCGTCAACAAAGCCCTGTGTTCATCGACAAAATCTTTAAAGCCTTTGTCGACAAAACCCTGTGTTTGTCGACGAAGCTTGGCAGTTTCCCGCAACTATGATTATTTAATATTATCTCCAAAATGTAATGTCGTCGATGAACGCTCCGCATTCGTCGACGAAGTCTACGGCCTCCTTCTATTTCTGTATCTATTTTCCTCTCTCTTTAATATTTGAATGTCAATATTTTTTGGGTCGTTACACATGCGATGCAGATTGAGCTTGATGCTCTGATGTCCACCAATACATGGTCTCTTGTTCCTCCTGCCCCCAATCAAAATGTCATTGGTTGTCGCTGGATCTTTAAGACAAAGTATTTATCTAATGGCTCAATTGGGAGACAAAAAGCCCATCTGGTTGCCAAAGGTTATAGCCAACTTGAAGGTTTGGATTACAATGAAACTTTTAGCCTTGTGATCAAACCTACTACAATCAAGTTAGTTCTCTCCATTGCAGTTTCATCTTGTTGGCTGATTCATCAATTGGATGTTCAGAATGCCTTTTTACATGACAATTTAGATGAGCATGTTTTCATGACTCAACCTCCTGGGTTTATACATCCACAATTTCCTCACTATGTCTACAAACTCAATCGTGCTCTTTATGATCTTAAACAGGCTCCTCGAGCCTGGTATGCTAGGCTCAGCTCTCAGTTGTTGGAACTGGGATTTGTTGTAAAATCAAATACCTCTTTATTCATTTATCAGCATCAATCAGTGACAGTTTACTTCCTTGTCTATGTAGATGATATTGTGATTACAAGCTCTAGTTCGAGTGTAATCTCTCACTTCATATCTATTTTGACCTCTGATTTTCCTATTAAGGATCTGGGGACCTTACACTACTTCTTGGGTATTGAATGTCATCGTAACTCTGCTGAGCTCATGCTTTATCAACGGAAATATATCTTAGATTTACTCAACAAGACAAACATGATGAACTGCAAGCCAGTCATCAGCCCTGTGTCTTCCTCCACAAAATTGTCTGCTTTTGACTCCACTCATGTTCCAAATCCTACGTTATATCGAAGTGTAGTGGGTAGCTTGCAGTACTTAGTCCTCACCAGACCAGACCTTGCTTTCTCTGTCAATCATGTTTGTCAGTTCATGCATGCTCCATGCTTATCTCACTAGCAGAGTGTTAAGCACATCTTATGCTATTTAAAGCATACTCTGCATTATGGTTTACTGCTGCGACCTTCTAAAAATTCATCCCTAGCTGCCTACACCGATGCCGACTGGGCAGGGTGTCCAGATGACAAAAAATCAACTAGAGGTTACTGTGTCTTTTATGGTGGCAACTTAGTTTCATAGAGCTCAAAGAAGCAATCTACTATCGCCAAATCCAGCACAGAGGCTGAGTACAAGGCCCTAGCTGATGCAATTTGTGAACTACTATGGATACAATCGCTATTATCTGAATTGGGAATTTTCTTATCCACCTCTCCAACTCTTTTTTGTGATAACTTAGGAGCAACCTACTTGTCTATGAATCCAGTAATGCATTCTTGAACTAAACATGTTGATGTTGACTATCATTTTGTTCGAGATCAAATTCAAGCAAGAGCTCTTCAGGTTTCTTTTCTTTCAAGTAAGGATCAACTTGCTGATATTTTCACAAAACCCTTATCTACTTCTAGATTTGCCTCTCTCAGATCGAGCCTCACTGTTCTTCCAAACATGTTTGGCCCTTGCAGACATGTTTGACTTGCAAGGGCGTATGAGCAATACACAATCACCCTCAGGTCAGGAATAACTTTCGATTCAAACGAATATTTTCTGTTATTGTTATTTCCTCTTTTTATTATATTTCTTTTATTAAGTTTATTACAGAGAATATTTTAGTTTCCTCCTCGTTGTGTATATATATATACAGCACTGTACTGAGTTTATGCATTGAAAAAAAGAAACGGAGCATTCAGCGAGAATCATCTCGTCTTTTATTCTCTGTTTATTTTCTGTTTTCTCTTTTTCATCAAAGACTATCATGCTACCCTTGCATCTATCACTCACCAGCCGCAATGTTGGCACGTGATGGTCATAGGCTTGTGACAAAAAGCATTTTTCATTTCCTAACGGCCTGCATCTGGTGGGCTCAAAAGCCTCAGGAAAAATAAAAGACCACCTTCAGGCCCACGAATGACCACCCTTGGTCGTGTCCTTCCACTTACTATGGTTTCAAATTCCTGGTTCCTCCAAGAGTATTGCAAAATGAAGTTCTGAACTACGCAAGATGAAGTTCTGAACTACGTACAAACAAATATTCACTAGATTGAAATGCTTGGTAAATTGTGTACTGTGCACACCACCCACCTAATTTGGGGCCTGGAGGTGAGAATGGAAAAAATGCTAAAAGGCCAATTTGATGGGGAGTAGAAATATGCATCTGCTGAGATTATTAAACTTGGGAAAAAAAAACTCTATAAATTAATTTCTAAGTATACAACCAAGAAGTATTAATACATTCTCGAGGTGACCCTCGAACTATCTCCATATGAGAAAAAATGCTCATGCAAATGGTTTCCTTCTTCAAGTTTCATAGTCTGGATCAACAAATAGAATTATGTTTATTCATTTTTAGCGTTTGAATAGCAGCTGTAATTTTTTCCTTTCCAACTCCTATCACTCAACATACAATTGCGTCGAGTGATTTTTCCACTTCACACAATTGTGTCGCCATACAACATTAGTAGCTATTCCCCAATCCCCAGTACCAGCATATCGTTTCACTAACTAGTTACAAAAGGAAAAGAAATTTGAGAAATTTTATGTAGCACCAGTAGAAGTGGAAGAAATTTATGAAACAAACCGTCACCTTTCGGATCCATTCCACAAAAGCTTTTCAGGGAGCTTGAGATTTCTGGCGCTTTGTAAATTGAATGATCGGCTCTTTTACCTATGAGACAGAAAGCACACCATTTATATAAATTATATGATAAATGAAATAAAGAAACACAGCCTTTATTTTTGGTAATAAACTTGCAGGGTTGCAAAATGCACCAAATCAGAACTAAGATTGAAGTGTACCGTGCTTGCTTTCCGAGATCGCTTGTCTTGTGTGGAGCCTCCGCTACAAATAATCCTGTCTGCCTCTTCACAAGTGTCGCTGTTTCCATTTGCCCTGCTGTTCTCATTCCCTCGAGCAAAGCTCTCTCTTGAAGCCACAGGCTGCGCAATCACAAGAGTAGTCTTTGGTTTAACATTTTGTAGAAATATCCAGCAATTGGAAATGTTAGTCACAGAATAGAAAGTAAAAACTATAGAAAGTGACTACCTCAAGCCTGCTCGTTGGGGTGTTCCCTGGTTCCCTTGTCTTTGAAATAGTTTGCTCACTTCTAAGGGAACCATTTTGGTGTAAATCAGATCCACCCTTCATGCGAGTGAGATCTGATCCAATTGAGTGGAGGGCGCCACAGGTGGACAAGTCCCTGCGACTGCTTCCTGCTAAGCAAAGCAGCATTTTTATATTTTCATTTATAACTAAAAGAAGTGAAAACCCATTAGCTGGATCGATCTGGGGGCAAGTTACTTAAGTACCCATTGTGTGAGAGTCATGCTGGAGAGACTTGTTACGTGGCTCAGCAATATCTACATCCTGCTCAATTTCATAGGGAATGAAAAGGTTTATAAAATTATAGAAGATTCATCATCAAGTTAAGGGCACAAGCTAGGGACAAAATTATCAGTCATCACCATTGCTTCTTTGTCTAAAGCTTTCTTGATTTCAAGTAGCTTTTTCTCAGTTCGATCAGAATGTATCACACGCTTGCCTGTGAAAGAAGACCATGAATGACTAAAGTCACTTGACAATGCCTTCTCTGATTTCTCCACCAAGTGACATGAAGCACAAAGAAATTATCAGCAATTTGGCAGAACAGACCTAATCTTCGGTTGCTTTGGCCTTCAACAAATCCATCTTGGGCCATTCTATCTATGAGTTTGCGCGCTGTTGCTTGATTAGCCTCTCCTTCAAGCTTGTTCTGAAGCTTTGCAACTGTGATGTAGTTCATTGGAAGTGCATGATACAATGCCTGCAGTTTTAGGAAAAGCAACATGCACACACAATCAATGATATGCCACATGATAGTATGATTAACATAGGCTAAACTCTAAGTAACAGAGGGTAACTTCTCCGGCGTGGCAAAGAAAACCTGATGGCCACTATCATCTGATACACAAAGAACCACCAGTGATCCGAAGTCCAAATTACTAGATAAAAATGGTAATGAAAAGACTCTTAAAGAGTCTTTAAATTTATGCGCCCAATTAGGTGTCATCAGGAATTCAGCTCTTAGTTGCCAAGAAACAAGAACCAAAAGGGCAAAAAGCAAAAAAATATGAAGGCGAGATTAAATTCATGCAGATAGTGCAAAGGCATCACAAATTCAGCCTGAGTACACAAGTTTGGACTAAAAGGAAAATGATAAACTTTTAAATCAGCTGTTATTTCCTCAACCTTACTCGCTGAAAACAAATAAAAAAAATCACCTTCATGTACATGTGATCCTCACACCTACTCTGGGGAGCTTTCCCATCATTAGTAACTGATTGACCATCAATTTCTTCTTTCACAGCATCGAATTCATAATCAAATTTCTGAGGTTTGTCATTTTTGTAAACAAAAAAAGACAAGAAGTCAACCAAAATCAAGTAATGATCATAGAAATTAATAGCAAAAACTAGGGGATGTTGAGGAACAAAACCTTTCTGGTGTAAGTATCCCTTCCAGTTTTTGACAAAATGCCTTCTTTGACAAGCCTGTCCATAATTTCTGCAACCCAGTCCAAAAAGAGTCAGAACAGAACAAAATTTGTTATCAAACATAAAATGCAGCAGAGACGCCCTCTTGTTGCTTTAACATTGACATGAATCCAACCCATCAGTTACCTTCAATCAAAACCTGCAAATCATAGGTATTGAAACAAATCAATACATCACATTGAAATATTTATCATAATAAAATAAGATATGGAAAAGTCAGAAGTTCAATAAGCAAGTAGTTCAAGCAGAAATTGCTTTTACCACTGAGACGTCAGGGAAATTTGAGAGAACATCAGTCAGTTCAACAGTATCAAGGTGGCGAGACGTGATCCAGTCTTTTATGCGGCTTAATTGATCTTCGTCTTCTGTTGGATCCTGTGTATCATCTACACAGTAGATGGCAGATTATGAGCAGATTAGTCTTAGCCCAGTAACTGGTTCAAAAGCCTAGGAAAATTTTAATAATACATACACAAACACACGGGATTTTACCTTCATCATCCATGCCATTATCTTCGTTTGGCTGTTGCTTTTCTGCGAAGGGAACAATTCTTAATTGAAGATTCAATTTCAAAGAAAATATTAGCAAAGGGACATGCATACGTACACGTGGACAGTCATAAGTACATGTTTATGCATGCATGCATGGATGCACCCATTCAAAATGAATTGCATGTAATTACCTATTCGTTGAACTACAAATTGGTCCTGTTGTGACTGATTAACCTGAAACGAATTATGAAATACACAAAGGTTCTATGTAATTCTGCTTTTATTCTCTGTCAGAGTCGCATTTGAAGGAACACAGCTATTTACCTCAGTGTCAGATTCTGAATACTCATCTCTTTCTACGGAATCAGCCCCCAGGCTTACATCTTCTTGAACATCTTCATTTTCATCCTCACAAGGATCAAGCACACTCTTTACCTGTACAAGTGAAGGACCACAGATAAGTTTAGCAGAAATATGCAAGTGAAATTAGAGGATATGGCATTTCTATTCCCGCAATCTTAAATATTTACCTTTAATGCTAGCACAAAATGCTTGCTGTTGACGTTTCCAACCTCCATTTTCAAAGGGCTTTTGGCCCATGGATTTTGAGCTTCTTCTACTGTGCAGCTTTTGAAGAATGGAGGCTCATAATCCGCTGGCTGCGAAGTTTTAAGTGCGTAAGCATTATTTGTTTCAATTACATACTTCCCTTCCGGGGAGGAAAGAAAAATATCCCAATCCACTGATTATTCTTGGACTAATCAATGGAAGAACATCTTTACGCGAGCTGTATATAAATTTCTGCTCTAATTAATTGGAACAGTTACCAGCCCTAAGGTCCTAGCTAACACTGTACTGATGCGAGGTATCTTTAACTGCGTTTCTTACTATCATTTAAGCTTCAAGTGCTGCAATTAACAAGGAGTATGGGAAGGAGTTGTGGAAGAGTTCTACTAGCAAAAACTTTCTATGCATTTTAATCTGCAAGGTCATCACTACAAGAAGGAAGGTTAAGCACTAGTTGCATGATTGACAAAAATACAAAAGTATTCTGAGCCTATAATGGCTCACAAAGGTTATATTAACCATTTCCAATGTTTTAAGCATCAAACTGAGGATTTTTAATGAAATTATTCAAAAAGGGTAACATAAACATGTCAAAGTACAGAAAATAAGGTAGTGTTTGAGAGCATAGATTTCAGATATTGGATGTGGATTTGGATTTGGACAAATTGTAATACAATTTTATACTATGTCTTATCCAAATCCAATAAAATTCCAATTTCCAAACATGGGGTAAAAATAAAAATATTAACAGTTAATAGGGCTTACCGTCACGTCATCATAGTAAAGAAGTTTCATCAATATAGTGCGCTGAAAAACAGATGACATATCTTAAATATTGTCAAACATCATAAAAACAAACTGTTGACTATATGCAGCGCAACATTTCAGTGTGCTTGAATGATTATTCTATTAAATTGATTTACCTCCTCAGGCATCCTATCCAGAGTTCTCATCAATTGAACAAGCGTCCGGACCATTTTGCAAGCAGAGCTCCTGAAAATCAATAATTATATCATGAAATTTAAAGAGACTTCCTTGAATGAGGTACGTACCCAAACAATACAAGAATGAACGCAACGGCCCAAGCTAACTTTATATTTAAAAAAAAAATAATAACCTCATCTGATTGGGAGTAACTTCAGCCGTTGAATTGCACTTGAATGCCCCTCCCTGTTTCTTGTTTCCAGTGCGATTAATATTCATCATAACCTCTTGGCTATCAGAGTTTGAATAACTGAAAGAAACTGCACGGGGAGAAATGTTTTAATCCATTTGCTCCAGTAAGAAAAAGAAGTCCAGAAAAGAAACTAAAAACGAATTTGGACCAATCGTGGCACACCATGATTTTTTTTGTTGCTTAAACCAAAAAGATCTTTTAAAAAAAAAAAAAGGTATTTTGAGGAGCAAACTTCCATAAAGTTTTTTACATTATTTTTATCCTATTCTATAACAAAAATATATACTACATATAATGAAAAAAAATTATGAAACCCCTAATATTATAACTTATATTTTATTTAAAAATAGAAAGCCAAAAAAACATGAATAAAAATGTTATATTACTATTATTTATCATCATTTGTCATACTATTTAAAATTTTGATACATAACTCAGCGTATGTTTTAAAAAAAAAATGGCTATTATCGGTTAAAATTGCCAATCATGCACCAAGATTCTGAAATGTGAGCATAGATGGTGATTTCATGCATTTTAATTCAGGAGAAGTAATCCCTGTGTTGCTCCAGTCAATTCAGTAAATGTCCTAGTCTGCTCAAGCATAGCGCGCTTTTATTATTTAGTAGAGTTTTCAGGGGCCATACAAGCATATTCCTCAATCATAGGACCACCTATTGCTTCACAAACGCAGAACAACAGCGTTTTCAGGTATTTCTTCTGCAACGCATCATAAACACCTAAAAAACCGACTATCAGAATGATATTGACGAAACTTCATAATAGAGAAGCATGTGGTATCAATAGCATATATTCGTGCCTTTCTCCATCCAATCAATCAATCTGCGAGAGTCTGCATCCATTGGCATAAGCTTCTTAATCTTCATCTCTGTTGACCACGTCATGATTATTTCATAATAATCAAACCAGAATCAGATATTTTCAATGCGAAATAGAATATAACCTATCAACGAGCTTACCCAAGGCAGGAACTGACTTATCGTTGAAATATTTTTCCGGAAAAAGTCCTCTGATGTAACTAATATTGAATATGGCAATGCGTAGCAGGTTTCTCGTCTATCTCGTGGTCAATCCATCAGAGAACATGAGAAGGAAATGAACTAATAATTAGATGAAAATTGCTTCACAGCATTAAAAACTCGAGATTCATAAACCGGTGCAGAATGTAATTCTTCCAGAAGCTGCCAAGTAATGCAAAATCAGAGCGTGCTTCTTTAGAAGTTACAGAAGAAAACACTAGCGAGTTGAACTTCAGAATCAGGTATTGTAAGTTTCAACTTCAATTCACTTCAATTCACTATCAGTAGCTATTTAGTTGTGCTATTCCAAGCAAAATCAGCTTAACAGGATCAAACTTACGACGTACGACAACTTGATTACCATTTCGTGCAACATTTTCAGATTATCTTATTTTTCCTCTTTAGTCTTGATATAATTCCAATTAGGATCTAAATTTTCATGGAAAGAGAAGTATTACTCGCAGATGTTTCACTGATAGTGATCTCTGCAATAGGCTTCACAATCGCATCTAATCTAAGACAAAGAAACTAAACACTTTCGATCAAAATTCTATGAACCAAATCAAACTTTCTGTACCAGAGAAAAACAGCATGCGCAATCTATACAAGAGGCATTAACCGCCACAATGATTTAAATTTCAGGAAATGGAATTGTAGGAACAAAAAAACATACATCGATCAAATCAATATCAAAGTAGCACAGTCGAAAAAAAATTCTTCAGAATAAACGAATCTTCTCTTTGTGATGGTTAGCGCGATCCTCCACACAGAATAATCCAAAAAATAGTTTAGGCCAGAAATCAGATCTCTTATTAGTATTCACAATCTATCCAAGAGGCATTAACCGTTAGACTGATCCAATTTCAGCAAATAATGTTTCACAATAATGGATCATAAATCGATGGAATTAATATCAAAAGAAAACAGTCGAATGAAAATTCATCAGGATAAACGAATCTACATCTGTCTATGATCGGTTAACCGTCGATCCTCTTCACAGAATAATCAAAAGCCATGAAAGTCGAGAATCAGATCGATGATTACCAAAAGGAGCGAGTCCTGCTCAGTTATCTCGGCTTCCTTCAATTTCTGGGCAACAACCTGAAAATGGAGAAAAATGAAGATCAGAATGACGAAGAAGAGCAGGCGATACGAGACTGAGATCAGAAGATCGAATTAAAGATGAACTGTCTCAGCTCACCATGGCTCCGATGCTTTCAGAGAACTGTAGCTGGGGAATTGAATTGCAGCGTCGATGAGAACTTGCTTCGAGAATTTGAAATGATGGAAAAATTGAAGAGTGAAATGGCGGGAGGCAAAGAGGCTCAGGGGTATTTATAGAGTCGCGAGATTAACCCTGGTTGGTTAGAACTCGAGTGCGCATTTGAAACAGACCGGAGAAGGATGAAACGATGTCGTTTTAAGCAAAACTGACTCAAACATCAAGACAAAACACGCACAGAATTAAACCAAACCAAATGCAGGATATGTTGGTGGTTTGGGGAGAGGAAGATTGGCAACTTGGTGGTGGTCTCACTCTCACTTCTCCACGTACAATTCCTCAAATTTCATAAAACAAACATGAATGTTTACCCAAAAAAGAGACTTTCAGGTAGGAAATTGGAATGACACTTTTCCTTTGGCTCATTTGTAAGTATAGGTAGCTATAATCTTTAAATTAAAAGAGGCCAAGGCCCAAGGCGTCATTTGAAATTTGAAATTTCAATTTTATATATATATATATATATATATATATATATATAAATTTAATTTCTAGTGTTTGGTTATCAAGAAAAGTAAAAAAGAAAAGAAAATATATATATATATATATATATATATCAAATTAATGAGCAAAAATTTGATTGTATACACTGTTAATGTTTAATTTTTTTTAATTTTTAATCATATTATAATAAACTTTTTTTTTATTTTTAGTATTATTTGTTATGTATTTGTTTTGTTTTGAATTTATCAAACTTGCCTTTCATGTGGGTCATTAGATGTAGGATGAGTAAACCTAGTCTTTAGACATGTTATTAGTTTGTTTTTAGTATTGCAGATCATGGGTTAGTGGTCAAAAGTTGTTGTTATTTTTTTTTTTTTTATGTATTGCCTATTTAAAGGGCTATTAGTTAATTGATTAATATAATAGAAAAGTTTTCTTCTCCTCCTTTTTTTAATAGGGGTATAGCTTCCTTTGGTTTGGATAATTTATTTCCCTTTCCCCATAACAAAGACTCTAGAATTGTCACCAAATTTCACACTATCATGAAGAGATTCATCCAAATCAGAGAATGCAGATTTATCTCCACACATATGATTGTTGCAACGTGTGTCTAAGCACCACAAATTGTTGTGGGTTTCCTCCTTGGCATGAAAAACCATCAATAAAGAAATTTCTTCTTCCTTCTCTGCAAAATTAGATTTTTATCTACGATTTTTATTTAAATTCATACGACACTCAGAACGATAGTGGTCATACCTATGACATCTAAAGCACTCAACATTGTACTTGACCTGATGACAATTGAGCGATGGGCTCCTCGACCTCTTCCTTAGTAGCGCCCCGAACCTGGTGGGGTCTAGAATGCCACTTAGAAATAAGTTCTCTGATACCACAACTGTAATGACCTAGATTCCAATGGGGTCTAGGATACGCTTTTCTAAAACTCAATTTAAAACAAGCATCAGAAACAAAATAAATCTCAAGTAATATACCAGAGTACTAAACCATCACAAGCGTATAGGTATCTCCAAATAGCAATATTACAACCCAAGAGATGTAAAAACATCCTTAATTCAGTATTTTACAAACACTTACTCTAAACTATATTATCTCACCCCTTCCCAAAGCTCGCTAAGTTGGATTTCCTGTAGGTCCTGAAAAGTTGAAATAATTATTAGGGTGAGACACTTCTTAATAAGAAGAAATAGATTATTATTAGTGTAACGTCCTCAAAATTCTATCCATTATATATATATTCATACCTAAACAGCGGGAACATAAATCATACAACCCTTCACATATATATACTATACAATACCAAAATTCAGTGTATATTCACCATATTCATACAAGACTAACCCCTCCAACATCATCTACCCAAAAAAAAATGAACACAATTCTGTCAAAAACTCACCCTATAACTAGGGTAATCAACACTCTCTCTATCCGCGAACCTGATCTGCTCGCCTAACTGGCTCACCTGAAAAATGTTAAAGTAATGGTGTGAGTCGATGCTCAGTAAGTGGAAATATGCTATTACTAGTGTGTGGCAACTAAGTTAAGAGTACTTTTAAGTAGTAACTGAACTGTAATGAAATAAATAATCTGCAAAGCATATCTTTCTTTCATAATATAAAATATACTGTATCATCTGTATTTTTTACTTTTCATACTGATAATACCATACTATACTTATCATATACTGTAAAACTGTATACATATACTTAATTGTGCTTTATCCCTGGGATTCTGTACGTCATGATTTGATCCCTCATGACAGGGTTGTGCAGCCCGTAGGCGGGACTTAACCTGGTCGACCCTCTAGGTAAGTCATCATACTCTACACTACTTCAGTCTGACCAAACTGCATCCACTCCTAAGCACGGGACTGGCTGCTACCTCGTCTAACTAGCCCCCTCAACCCAGTGTACTGGGGAGCTGCATCCACTCCGAGCACGGTTAGACGATACCCACACATTATCTAAAATATGTGGTTGCACTCTATCTGTATATAGCAACGGTACCATGCTCTGTAACTGTATCTGTTTGTAATCTTTCCACAGGGATCTGATACTATATACATATATACATATATACTCTTTTACTGTTTTCATCATGTTCCCAAAATTACCATAACGTTATCTTTATGTACTGTAAATACTATAATCTCTGTATACTGTATCTGTAGCATCTTGATGTTACCTCTGTATATTTATCTGTATACTCTGTCTATATACTCTGTATGTTATGGTAATAGGAAAACATTGCATGTTATAACATTGTACATACTGTTCTGTATAAAACTGTAATATATATACTGATCTGAGTAAAACTGTATACATGTATATGTGTGTGTATATAGATATCTGTATCATGAAACTATTCATATAAAAGCTGCATATTCATGTAAATTTCTCTGTATAATCTCTGTGCATTCAGTATAGTATGATACATTATAAAAGCTATATAAAATTCTTCATCACGTGAAAATCTACTCAGGCCACACAAGCATTTAAATTCATATTTTGTAAATACTATATAATAAACTAGTATAAATATGTATCCATGAAATCTCTAATAGCATTATGAAAACTCCTAACATAGCATATTTCCTTTACCTTAACTTTGAAAAACCCCTATAAAATTCTGGCTCTATACCCATAGGGTTTCTAACTCAATATCCTGAAAACACAATCTCCCAGAACAAAATATCAGTATTTTCTTACCTACAACATTTCTTATAACTGAGGGAAAGACAAATACTGAATAAAATGTCTTACCCTGAGATTGGGACGAAATCCAACCCAACTTTTCGAACGATTAGCTCCGACAGACTTACAAAGAACTTCACTAGGAGCGTCGTGGTAGCCTCAGATCTTCGATTCGGCGAGAAACAGGCCCGAAAACGAAGTGAAAGAGGGACGTAGAGAGAGAAAGAAGAGAGAGAGAGAGAGAGCGGCGTTGAAAATGGATAAAAATCCGGTTTTAGGTTATTTATAGGGCTAGATTCGTCGATGAGACACGTCACCTCGTCGACGAGTCCTTCATTAAATTCGTCGACGAAACCCTGTATTCGTCGACGAAATTCATAGCAGCCCATTCTTCACTCGGTAGTTTCTCGTCGACGAAACCCTGTATTTGTCAACAAATTTTCTTATGCACTCGTCGACGAATCCCCTGTATTCGTCGATGAATTCTGTCAAAATTCTAGGTTATTACATTTAGTGTGTGGCGAACATGAGTTTTAGTGTGAGCAGAAAACCTCCATTAATTTAACTTTAAATAAAACTGCATTTATAAAATGTAACTAACACCTATATCATTAAAAATACACATTTTCCTTCCAATAATAACTCTAACTCAATAATAGCCCCATTTACATAAATCTACAAATATGCATAGAAGAACTCCCCTTTTTGGAAACTAACGACATGTTTAACCCCCATGACGGGTTGTGCGGTTCGAAGACTAGACTTAGTCTTGGCTGGCCTACCACCAAATTAAGTCAAAGTAACTCATCCGCAAGTACGATTTACCTACCGCATCGTGGTTCGAGCCTAGAAGGGTCCACAACTCTTCTCAGGACAAATTGACTTTTACCGCCTACACTTCCACAACAGTGTGGCTGCACTGGTAATCTCACTAGTTACGGTACCGAGCTTTCATCACACCTGGTCCAATCAGGATTCTTAAACCACATATTGCAATTTACATAATAAAATAGATAAAATGATCTCATTTTCTCAACACATGATTCGCAATAGCTTTTCCACAATTTTCTAACAATCCTTGTGATCGGTATAAAATCGTCAAATTCACAATCTCTGCATCATTTTCAGCATTCTCAACAATCAAGAACTCGGTATAAAACCACTTTCGCTATATAATACGATAACAATTTCAATAGGTTTACTTTTGCAGTAAAAGTAAATCATTTTCATGCTACACAAATGAGTGCTAAATAACACTTTAATAAACTACCGTAAAAAACATATCATAATAGACTCGGTATGTTTTTCTGAAAATAAGGGTATGATTACCTCCACAATTTTAATTCAACTCAAAATATATATATTGTGATAACCCAGGAAAATTACACAGGGTCTCGTTGACGAACACGAGGAGTTTGCCGACGAGCGCATAAGGGGGCCTCGTCGACGAAGCCACGCCTCGTCAACGAGAAGATACCGAGAGGGGTTCTCAGGCAGTCTAAAATTCATCAAAGAGGAAGGAAGGTTTGTCGACGAAATTTCTTAAGAACTCGTCGACGAGATGACGTGTCTCATCGCCGAATCCGAGGCTATAAATAGTGAAAGCCGGGATTAATTTGCAGAATTTGGCCCAGCAAACACACACACTCTCTCTCTCTAAAACGTCTTCCACTCCTTCTCTCTTCGATCTCGGCCCTGTCTCTCGCCGGATCGACGATCTGAAGCTACCACGACACTCTTGGGGAAGTTTTATGCAAGTCTGCGAAGCAGATCGTTGGTGGAGGTGATTTGAAATTCATCCCAAACTCAGGGTAAGGCATTTTATTCAAAATACGTTTTCCCTAAAATTATAAGAAATGTTGTATGCAGAAAAATACTGATGTTTTGTTTTGGGAAATATCGTTTTCAGGTATTGAGTGGAGAACCCTGCAGATATAGGGCCAGAGTACAGTAGGGACTTTTCGAATATAAGGTAAGGGAAATATGCTATGCTAGGAGATTTGATTATTTAACAGAAATTTTACATATATATATATATATATATATATATATATATGTATGTGTGTGTGTGTGTGTGTGTGTGTGTGTGTCAGTTATTATGTAATTTTACAGAATATGAGTTTTTTTTAAGTATGTGTGGCCTAAGTACATATTACCTGATATAAAGTTTTATACAGTTTTTACAGTATATCAAGTCATACAACATACACAGATATAGTCAGATATTATACGGACAGATGTATGTATATATACAGTTTTTATTCAGCGAATTACATAGATAGATAAATATATAACTATGTACATATGTTTATTCATATCAGTAAATACAGTGTTTATAGAAAGTTATGTTTTCCTAAATGCCATAACACTTAGAGTATATAGACAGAATATATATACAGATTATATAGTATAGCATCAAGATGCTACAGTTATTCAGATATTACAGTATTTACAGTACAGAGTCATAGTGCTATGGTTATTTTGGAAACATGATGAAAACAGCAAAGATATATATATATATATATATATATATATATATGTACTTATATAGTATCAGATCCCCGTGGAAATATTACAGACAGATACAGTTTACAAAGCACGGTATCGTTGCTATATATAGATAGAGTGCAACCACATATCTTAAATAGTGTGTGGGTACCATCAAACCATGCTCAAAGAGGACGCAGCTCCCCAGTTTGGGTTGAGGGGGCCGGTTTGATGAGGTTGTAGCCAGTCCCGTGCCTAGGAGTGGATGCAGTTTGACCAAGCTGAGGTAGTGTAGAGTATAGTGACTTACCTGGAGGGCCAACCAGAGTTAAGTCCTGCCTGTGGGCCGCACAACCCTGTCATGAGGGGTCAAATCATGACATACAAAGTCACAGGGAAAGAGCACAGTTATGTATATGTATATGTATACAGTTTTACAACTTTTGTCGTATGTAGTGTGATATAGCAGTATAAATAATAGAAAGTTCAGATGATACAAATATTTTAAGCTACTATATATATGTTTTATAGATTTGTCAGATCATGCAGTTTTAAATACTATTATTATAGTTTTACGATTCGGTTGCCACACACTAGTAATAGCATATTTCCACTTACTGAGTATCGTCTCACCCCATTACTTTACTACTTTTCAGATGAGCCAGCTAGGCGAGCAGATCAAACTCGCTAATAGAGAGTTGACTTGGTTACCCTGATTGTAGGGTAAGTTTATGATAGGGTTTTGTATTTTTGGGGTAGATGATACTGGAGGGAGTTGTTGTATATGGTTATGGTATGAATGTAGTGAATTTTGACATTGTTTAGTATATATGGTTGTATGACTTGTATATCCACTGCGTAGGTGTGGTTATATATATATATATATTAAAAAAATGGTGTAAATTTTGAGGACGTTACAATTTGGTATCAGAGCTTAGGTTGCTAGGTTTTGTAGACTCTAGAGTGCAGCGGAAATCAATACTAGAATATAGGAAAAGAATTTAAGGTTTTGTTCTGTGATCTGGATACAGGATTTCGTGGTGGTTTCTGTGTTTTTCCTGGGATGATGATTTCAGGAAAGCCATAGTAAACTATCAACGAGTCGTGTGTTTGGGTTGCAGGATTGGATTTTTGGATTAGGATAAGGAGGGGTGGTTAATAGAGAATTTGAAGTTTTAGTTGAATAAGTTGGGTATGTATGGGAAATAGGATTCTGAAACGGTGTTCTACATATTTGCAGGGTGGATGTAGGAGGCAGTAGCGCTCACGCCAGTGGTGATGAAGGAGCGGATTTTTCTGGCGTAGGAGGTGGAGATTCAGATGTTGTGCTACGTAATGTGGCTTAGTAAGTTATGGTTGAGATAGCGCAGAGCTCTAGAGAGCAGGGAGGTTCATCTCCAATTCAGGGATGTACCATAGAGAAATTTATGAAGATGAACCCGTTGACGTTCTCTAGAGTAGCTAACCCTGCACTTGCAGAGAATTGGATGCCACAAAGTGGAGAAGATCTTGACAGTACTTCATTGTACGGATGAGCAAAGAGTTCTGTACGCTATGTATAGACTGGTAGGGGAGGCTAAGAGATGGTGGACGACCACTAGACTATTGGAGGAGTGGAGGATGACTCCAATGCCGATGACCTAGGCCCGTTTCAGAGGTATATTCTTCGATAGATACTATCCTACCTCAGTCAAAGAGGCTCAAGTGAAGGAGTTTCTTAGCTTATCCTAGGGATCATTGACCGTCCAGCAGTACGTGGCGAAATTCATTGAGCTCCCGCGTTTATGCCCGTATATCGTCCCCGATGAAGTAAAAAAGGCCAAAATGTTCGAGGGAAACCTGAGGCAAGATATTTACAGGTAGGTGGCAGTACTGAGGAACCAGAATTTTGCAGAGTTGGTTGACAGGGCCATTATAACAAAGGAGAGTCTGCTGAAAGAGACTGATACTCAGATTCAGAAGAAGAGGATAGCACCCTCGGGTTTTTAGGCGGGTCCCAGCCGAGGCCTTTGGAAAGGTGGTAAATCTGGCGAAGGTCGGAGACAAATGGCAGAGCAGGGTGGATTTTAGGGTGGTCGTCCTCCCACCATTTGTACCAGATGTGGACGGAGACATCCTAGTGAGTGCCGACTGGGGGAGAATGTTTGCTATTGCTACGGGAGACCCGGTCATATGGCTCGATCTTGTCAAATGCTGCCAGGTAATGTGCCAGCTCCTAGACCATTTCGGGGTGGATACCAGGTGCCCCGCGGAGGTCAGTAGAGGAATACTACGCCGGCGAGGGTCTATGCATTGACGTCGGGTGACGCTGAGATGGTCGGGGACGTAGTTACAAGTATCCTTACTGCTTTATTATATACAATTATTGTTTTTTTTTATACAGGTGCCACTCATTCCTTTATATCGGCGGGATATATGAAAATAGCTGGAATAGAGACACAATCATTAGATATAGAACAGTCTGTGGGTATGCCAATGGGGTCTGTGGTGAGATGCAGGAGGGTACTTCGGAATTTTTCAGTAAGTATTCAGGAGAGAGTATTATCAGCTGATCTAGTGGTCCTAGATATGCAGGAGTTTGATATAATTTTGGGTATGGACTGGCTAGCTACTCATCATGTCAGTATAAATTTCCATAAGAAAGAAGTTATTTTTAGACCCCCGGGCGAGTAGGAATACAAATTCATAGGTTCATCCGTACGTGCCTCACCACAGCTGGTGTCGGCTATTCAGGTGAGGAGAATGCTACAGGGTGGTTGCTAGGGGCATATCGCATACATAAAAGAATTGCCAAAAGAAGAATTGAAATAAGCTAACATACCAGTAGTAAGGGAGTTCACAGACATCTTTCCAGAATAATTGTCTGGTTTGCCGTCTAACCGTGAGATTGAATTTACTATAGATCTGTTGCCAGGGTTTGCACCAATATCTAAAGCACCATACCGTATGGCCCCAGTAGAGTTAAAAGAATTGAAAAAACAGTTACAAGAATTGCTGAATAAAGGTTTCATCAAGCCTAGTGTGTCGCCTTGGGGTGCACCAGTTCTTTTCGTGAAAAAGAAGGACGGGACCATGAGATTGTGTATCAATTATAGGGAGATAAATAAACTGACAGTCAAGAATAAATATCCTCTCCCTAGGATCGACGATTTATTTGATCAACTCCAGGGGACTCGGGCTTACTCTAAAATTGACCTGCGGTTGGGTTATCATCAGGTGAAAATTAAAGCAGAAGATATTTTGAAGACCACATTTCGAACCAAATATGGGCATTACGAGTTCTTAGTAATGCCATTTGGGTTGACTAATGCACCAGCAGTATTTATGAATCTAATGAATCGGGTGTTCCATCAATATTTAGGCCAGTTTGTGGTTATATTTATTAATGATATACTGGTCTATTCGAGAAGTTTTGAGGAACACAAGCATCATTTGAGACTGGTGTTGCAGATGATGAGAGAGAAAAAAAAAATTTTATGCAAAATTCAAGAAATGTGAGTTTTGGTTAAAGCAGATTATTTTCCTCAGCCATGTGATCTCTGAAACAAGTATATCAGTTGATCCGAGTAAAATAAAGACAATGGTGAATTAGGAAAGACCAAACAGTATTCAGGAGCTCAGGAGTTTTCTAGGATTAGCAGGCTATTACCGACGCTTCGTAGATGGCTTCTCCAGGCTATCAAGTCCATGGACACGACTTATGAGGAAAAATGTGAAGTGTGATTGGATCGTTGACTGTGAGCAGTGTAGACACACCATTTTTTCCCAAACCCAATATAACAATTTTTTTTTTTTACCATTACTTTTATTATTTTATTATTATTACTATTATCACTATTATTATTTTTTTTTTATCATTATTATTTTTAGTATCTTAATTATCATTATTATTATTATTATTATTTTTTATTATTATTATTATTAGTATTTTTATTATCTTTATTATTATTATTATTATTATTATTGTCATTAATATTTATTTTTGTTATTATTATTATTATTATTTTGTTATCATTATTATTTCTATTATTATTATTATTATTATTATTATTATTTTCATATATTATTGTAATTACTTTATTACTATTTTTATTAATTTTCTATTATTACAAATTATTTTCATATATTTTTATTATTATTATTATTGTTATTTTCATATATTATTATTATTACTTTTATTATTATTATTATTATTTTATTAGTGGGTCTAGGGTTTTGGGGAATGCCTATATAAAGGCTTTATTCACACAGCAAAAGGGGGAGAGCACGGCAGCGCAGGCCAGCGCTGAGGGCGGACCTAGAAGAAGAACCAAAAAAAAAAAAAAAAAAACCTTACCTGGGGCTTTCTTTCTCGCAGCCACCTCAATTCTGGCGACCTCCTTCACCGGCGCTGTCAACTCCAATTGGCAGCAACTCTCCTTTCCTCATCATCAACCCCCCACCATCATCTTCTCCACGCACAGCAGCCTACAACCCCCATAGCCGCAGTTGCAGCAAACAGCCGTAGTCATCACAGCGCCCCGACGGATAGCAACCCAGACAGCCACCACGCACGGCCACCAGCCTCCGTTTTCAACCACCGAGAGCAGCAGACACCACCCAAAGCCTCCACCTTTACTCCGCAGACCATCATCTCTGGCAACCACCCAAAGACCCTGCTGCTCCTCTCGCCTCACGGCCGAACGCCTCACGGCTGCCAGAACCATCACTCACCCTCCCCAGCTCTCTCTCTCTCCGTTTTTCTTAGTTTTCCCGTCTCTCTCTAACTTATCTCTCATCTCAGTGTTTTCGTAAACTCCGGCTCGTTTCAGCATCTCAGTTCTCAGTGCTCGTCGTACTCGTCTTCTCCGACGCTCCCATATTAGCCCATCTCTCTGGCGTTGCCTGTCTGTTCGTGCTCAGTTTCCGGCGATCTATTTACTCCCATCCATCGTCTCCGGCATCTCTCAGCTCAGACTCACGTCCGTCCGTTGCTCCCCACTTGCCGTCGCCGTCGTTCTCCCCTCGCTGTTCGCCGTCGTCACTCAGCAATTCTCCAGCAACACCATTCATGGCCACATCAACACCTTGGTAAGTCCCCTGCCCTTCTGCAAAACACACACACGCACTCACACAGCACAAACATGTTTTTTTATTTTATTTTATTTTATTGTACATGCTTGTGTATTGTATTCTGAGATACTGCTTTACTTTTGCAGGCATATATATATATATACCATATTAGTATTATTAGTTGTACATTATTGATTAATAATATTATTTATATATTATTGGTTATAGTATCATTGTCATGTGAATATCATTATTAATAATAGTGCTGCTATATTATTTGTATATTACCATCAATAATATTATTATATGGTTTGTATATTATTTCTAATATTGTCATCATATTATAGGTGTATTGTTATTATTAGTATTATATGATTTATATATTATTATTAGTCATATTATTATGTAGTTGGCTCATTATCATTAGCATTATTATTATATTAATTATATTAGTATTATTACTATATTGTTTATATAGCATTACTGGCAAGATTATTATATAATTAGTATGTTACTATTATTGGTTATATCATTGTTAATTTATTAAGTATTACTATTAGATGAATTGTGTTAGTATAAATGTTATATTATTTGTACATTAGTGGTAGTATTAAGTACATTGTTTATGTATAAATACAAGCATATTGTTTATTATTGTTAAAATATTATTATTATCATCATTATTATAATCAGCATATTATTGATGTTTTTAGGGTTTGATTGCCTCTATATAGATTGTTTATTAATTTTAGGGTTATGAGTGTTTCCTTATTATCATCACATTTTAACTTTAGGAGTTGTTATATTTCCAAATTATTAGTACATATTTTTTAGGATTTTTGATTTATTTCCATTTTATTGCACGTTTAATTTTTTAGGGTTTGATTATTTCCATATCATTGTATATTTATTTTTAGGTTTGTCTAAATGCTATAATTTTGTCTTATTTGTTTCCATGTTTGTTTATATTTAACTTTTAGGGTTTGACCTATTTTCATATTTCCTTTATTATTAATATTAGAGTTTTGTTAGTGTTATGTCAAAGTTTTGATTATTTATAATTAGGGCTTTTGCTTGTATTTGTTAGGATATGTTATTATCATATTGTATAGTTATTAAAATTAGGATATTTATGTATTATTAGTCTAGTAGTATTATTATGGTATAATATTAATATTTACGTGTTATGATATATATAAATATTAGAGTGGTATTATAATATTGTATTGGTATTTATGTGTTATTAATATTGTGAGATATATATGTGTTATTATTATAGTAGTATTATTATTACAGGTAATGTATTATCATTATAATATATTAGGGCTATTATTATCACATATTTATGGAATTTTCAACTATATCTTATGTTTATATTTCGTATTGCGGTATCCTAATATTCTAGTTTATTATTATTTTTTATCTTTATTATTATGTTTAAATTATTATATCTATTATCCAAAACCTCCCAAACTAGTATTTTCATACTTAGGAAAACCCATAAAACTTCTAAAATTTGGGAGTGTATTTGATAAAGTATTTTTAATTTTTAATCCCTATGATTTTATTGCGGGGGGTATTAGCCTTCGGGCTTCACGTACCTTTAAGCTCTAAGGGAATATATATGTATATACTATATTTATTTAGTTATTAATTTATTTTTCATGTGTATTTATAAATTCATAAAAGGAGTAATTTAAAGACTTTTTAAATTAACTTAGGGATAATTTTAAATTAATCGGGTACCGTTCGTAAGAACGGGCGCGTAGGGGGTGCTCATACCTTCCCCTCGCGTAACTGAACTCCCGACCCCAGCTCTGGTAATGTAGACCCATTCTACCCCTAACGGGGTAGTAATCATGTGTTCTAACTATACTAAAGGTTAGTGGCGACTCCGATATTCCATGTTTTTCCTTGAAAATTAAAAATGATTTTAATTTCGCCTCCCGGGGCACACGCGCTTTCGGGACGTCGCGACAAGCAGAGTTTTCAGGAGTTAAAGAGATGGTTAGTTTCAGCTCCGGTATTAGCTATTCCATCAGGGGAAGACGGGTTTGTAATATACAGTGATGCGTCTTTGAAAGGTCTTGGATGCATGTTGATGCAGCATGGTAAGGTCATTGCATATGCATCTAGACAGCTTAAAGAATATGAGAAGAATTATCCTATGCATGATTTGGAGTTAGCTGCAGTGGTCTATGCTTTAAAGATCTGAAGGCATTATTTATATGGTGGGAAGTGCGAGATTTTCACGGATCACAAGAGCCTGAAATATTTCTTTACCCAGAAAGAAATAAATATGAGACAAATAATGTGACTTGAACTCATTAAATATTATGACTGCATCATTAGTTATCACCCAGGAAAAGCAAATGTGGTAGCTGATGCTTTGAGCAGGAAATCAGTGGGACCAGTACTAGAAGCCATGGAGATTTTGCACTCAGTTTTGATGGATTTGGAAAGACTTAGCATAGAGATAGTTGAGGATAGTCCCCAGACATTTATCTCCAGCCTAGTGGTTCAGCCTACACTATATAAGAAAATTAAGACTACTCAGGGTGATGATGCAGAATTGGCAGAGATGATGGCTAGAGTATAGGATGGTCAGGGAAAAGAGTTTAGCATATCATAAGTGTAACGACTTGCTATTTATTTAACATTTTTTTCCTCTCTATCTAAATATAATAAATGTCATCTATCTGAAGTACTACTGATAAACTCAGGCTCTGAGGAGTGTTGAGAATAATTCTGTATATCAAATGTAACTAAGCAGCGGTAACTAAAAAACTGTACGCTGTCTTATACACAATACCAAAAAACAATAATGCTCTAAAATATATTCATAATACAAAATACTCAGTGACGTCACTATAATCTGAAAACCATCCCAAAACACTGTTATCTCAAAAATACCTACCCTTCCCACAAGGGCAGCTCAAGTGAACCTCTACCCGCGAGCTTAATCTGCTCGCATAGCTGGATCTCCTGAAAAATGATAAGTCACTGGGATGAGACAACGCTCAGTAAGTAGAAATATGCTATTACTAGTGTGTGGCGGCTGAGTTAATCATTTAAAATACTGAAATAATATTGATACTATAATCTAAGAAAACTAATAAATTGTGCAGAATATATATCTATCATGTAATCTTTAAAATATAACTGTGTATCTGAGTTTGCTATTTGAAGGTACCGCTAATATAATAGTATAAAATGTTGTTGTGTGATATATCTGTACATAAGAACTTCTGCTATACCCTAGAATCTGTATATCATGATATATCCCCTCGTGATAGGGTTGTGCGGCCCGTAGGCTGGACTTACTCTAGTCGGCCCTCTAGGTAAGTAAGTCTCTATCATCCGTCAATATGTATCGATCTATATAGATCTTAGACCTATGCAATCACTATGGGCCATCTCAAACCTCTGTCATCGTCTAACCGGCTACCTTAACCCAACACGCTGGGGAGACTGCAAATCTCTCCTAGCACGGTTAGACGAAATCCACATACTATCTGAGTCATGTGGTTGCACGTGTCTGAAACTAGCAACGGTACCGTGCTCTGCTGTAAATATATCTATCTGTAATTTCCACAAGGATCTGATATTGTGTAATATTGTATACATATATAAATATATAATCATCTGGCTGCTTTTAACATAATTTCAAAAACAATCATAACACTATAATTCTGAGTTGTATTATCTGAAATATTTGACTGAAATATATATATTATTTGACTATAACATTTGTGTTTTCTGTCTGTACTATCTATAATATCTGTATAAAATATTTTTATATACTATATGTATACTCTGTATATAAAATATTGTAATCTCTGAATAATCTGCTGTACCATCTTGATGCTATAACTGTATAATCTGTCTGAATAAACTGTCTGAGTGTTATGGTTTAGAAATCATGTTTTTCTAGGAAATAATGTAAGTCTCATTCATTTCGAATAATCTGAAACATCTGAATATATGTAATACTTTAAAATCTATATATATTGTACTGTAATAAACTCATGCCACACATTTGAGTAAACACAATCTCATGCTCAATTTCTGTAATTCCGCTATAACGATAATATTCATAATTCTTTGGAAAAATAATATGATCTGCATGCTTGTAAATACATATTCATAATATTCTGTATACACATTAAAAATCACTAACATAGCATATTTCCCTTACCTTAAATCTGAAAAGCCCCTACTAAATTCTGGCCCTATACCCACAGGGTTCCTAGTTCAACATCCTAAAAACAATATCCCCCAGAACAAAATATCATTATTTCTCTGTATACAATACTTCTTATAATTGTAAGGAAAGCAGATTCTAAATAAAACACCTTATCCTGGATTTGGGATGAATTTCAAACCAACTTTCCTCACGATCAGCTCCGGCAGACTTGCAGAGAACTTCGCCAGGAGTGTCGTGGTGGCCTCAGATCTTCAATCCGGCGAGAAATGGGGCCAAGATCGAAGAGAGAAGGGGAGGGGTACGTTTTAAAGAGAGAAAGGGGTTTCTTGCACCAATAATATGCCAAAAATCTGAGGTTCAACTAATTATAGGGTTGGATTCGTCGACTAGACACGTCACCTCGTTGACGAGTCCTGTAGAAAGTTCATCGACAAACCTACACCCTCGTCGATGAGTTTCAGTCTACCTTAAACCTTCTCTTGGTATCTTCTTGTCGACGAAACTAGACTTCGTCGATGAGATCCTGAAGAGCCCTCGTCGACGAAACCCCTGTGTTTGTCGATGAGTTCTGTAGAATTTCTTGGGTTATTACAAAAAGACGGAGCCCTGCGATTCCATACTAGGTTATGTGTTCCTACAGATGTTAAGATCAAGAGAACTATACTAGAGGAGGCTCACAGATCACTGTACACGATTCATCCTGGCAGTACTAAAATGTACAGGGATCTGTAGGAGTATTTCTGGTGGATTGGAATGAAGAGGGAGATAGCTGAGTTTGTTCAACAGTGCTTGACATGCCAGCAAGTTAAAGCCGAGCACCAAATACCGGTAGGACAATTGTAGCCATTGTTCATTCCATAGTGGAAATGGAATCACGTTTTAATGGATTTTGTTATGGGGTTACCACCAGTGCGACAGAGGTTGAATGCAATTTGGGTGGTTGTTGATCGTTTGGCGAAGACCACTCATTTCATCCCTATTAAAGTCAGCTATTCCATGGACAAATTAAAGGAAATATATGTTCAAGAGATAGTTCATATCCATAGGGTACCAATATCCATAGTCTCCGACTGAGATCCTTGGTTTACTGTGCAGTTTTGGAAAATTTTTCAAGAGGCTATGGGTACACAGTTAGCATTTAGCACTGCTTTTCATCCTCAGACAGATGGACAGACCGATAGGACGATCCAGACACTAGAAAATATGCTTCGTGCCTGCGTACTTGATTTTAGGGGTAGTTGGACTCAGTTTATGCCTTTAGTCGAGTTTGCTTACAATAATAGCTATCAGACTATCATCAGCATGGCACCCTACGAGGCATTGTATGGCAGAAGGTGTCGTTCTCCTCTTTTTTGGGATGAGGTTTGTGAGAGATGAGTGTTTGGTCTAGAGATTGTACAGCAGGCAAGTGATAAGGTCCGACTAATTAAAAAAAGAATTAGTACCGCGCAGAGTTAGCAAAAAAACTACGCAGACACTCGCAGCCGTGAACTAGAGTTTGATGTGGGAGATCGAGTATTTTTGAAGATAGCTCCTCTGAAAGAAATTATGAGGTTTGGAAAGAAGAGAAAGTCGAGCCCTAGGTATATTGGCCCTTTTGAGATACTAGAGAGAATAGGGTCACTTGCTTATAGGCTAGCTTTGCCGCCAACTCTGGCTAGAATTCATGATGTTTTTCATGTTGCTATGTTAAGGAAATATGTCCTAGACCCGTCCCACGTAATCAGCCATTCAGAAATAGAGCTTAAGGATTCATTAGCTTATAAATAAGTACTAGTACGGATTTTGGATAGAAAGACACAAGCACTGCGCAATAAAGAAATTTAGCTAGTAAAAGTTTTATAGAAGAATCATGCTATAGAAGAAGCTTCTTGGGAACTTAAGGAATAGATAAGATAAAGATATCCGCAGTTGTTCCAAGAGGTCTAGTGATAGTCAGGTAAATGTAAGTAGTTAGATAATGTTTCTTTTGCAGGTTCATGTATCGATTTAGTTAGTAGATAGTTTTTGGTTTTATATATGTTATCTACCATAACTTAGTATGTAACCACGGTATTTCTTCGCCATAAGTGAGGGTAAGTAATAAAATTAGTAGACCATTTATATCTTGAGACGATAGATTATATGATGATGTTCAACACGAATAGTAAATTTCAAGGACAATATTTTATAAGGAGGGGAGAATGTGATAACCCAGGAAAATTACACAGGGTCTCGTCAACGAACAAAGGGAGTTTGTCGACGAGCGCATAAGGGGGCCTCGTCGACGAGAAGATACCGAGAGGGGTTCTCAGGCAGTCCAAAATTAGTTAACGAGGAAGGAAGGTTCGTCGACAAAATTTCTTAAGGACTCATCAACGAGATGACGTGTCTCATCGACGAATCCGAGGCTATAAGTAGTGAAAACCTTGATTAATTTGTAGAATTTGGCGTAGCAAACACACTCTCTCTCTCTCTCTCTAAAACGTCTTCCACTCCTTCTCTCTTCAATCCCGGCCCCGTCTCTCGTCGGATTGATGATTTGAAGCCACCACGACGCTCCTGGGAAAGTTCTCTGCAAGTCTGCCGTAGTAGATCGTTGGTGGAGGTGATTTGAAATTCATCCCAAACTCAAGGTAAGGCATTTTATTCAAAATATGCTTTTCATACAGTTATAAGAAATGTTGTATGCAAAAAAATACTGATATTTTTTTTTGAGAAATATCGTTTTTAGGGTGTTGAGTGGAGAACCCTACAAATATAGGGCCAGAATACCATAGCAACTTTTCAGATATAAGGTAAGGGAAATATGCTATGTTAGGAGATTTGATTATTTAACAAAAATTTTACATATATATATATATATATATATATTTGTGTGTGTGTGTGTGTGTGTGTGTGTGTGTGTGTGTATTAGTTATTATGTAATTTTATAGAATATGAGTTTTTTTAAAGTATGTGTGGCCTGAGTACATATTACCTGATATAGAGTTTTATACAGTTTTTACAGTATATCAAGTCATACAGCATATACAGATACGGTCAGATATTATACTGACAGATGTATGTATATATATAGTTTTTATTCGACGAATTACACAGATAGATAAATATATAACTATGTACAGATGTTTATTCATATCAGTAAATACAGTGTTTATAGAAAGCTATGTTTTCCTAAATGCCATAACACTTAGAGTATACAGATAGAATATATATACAGATTATACAGTATAGCATCAAGATGCTACAGTTATTTAGATATTATAGTATTTACAGTACAGAATTATAGTGCTATGATTATTTTGGAAACATGATGAAAACAGCAAAGATATATATATATATATATATATATATATATATATATATATATGTACTTATATAGTATCAGATCCCTGTGGAAATATTACAGACAGATACAGTTTATAGAGCATGGTACCGTTGCTATATACAGATAGAGTGCAACCACATATCTCAAATAGTGTGTGGGTACCGTCAAACCATGCTCAGAGAGGATGCAACTCCCTAGTTTGGGTTAAGGGGGCCAGTTTGACAAGGTAGTAGCCAGTCCCGTGCCTACGAGTGGATGCAGTTTGGTCGGACTGAGGTAGTGTAGAGTATAGTGACTTACCTGGAGGGCCGACCAGAGTTAAGTCCCGCCTACGGGCCATACAATCCTATCATGAGGGGTCAAATCATGACATACAGAGTCCCAAGGAAAGAGCACAATTATGTATATGTATATGTATACAGTTTTACAGCTTTTGTCGTATGTAGTGTGATATAGCTGTATAAATGATAGAAAGTTCAGATGATACAAATATTTTAAGTTACTATATATGCGTTTTACAAATTTTCTAGATCATGCAGTTTTAAATACTATTATTATAGTTTTACGACTCGGTCGCCACACACTAGTAATAGGATATTTCCATTTACTGAGCGTCGTCTCACCCTATTACTTTACCACTTTCAGGTGAGCCAGCTAGGCGAGCAGATCAGGCTCGCGGATAGAGAGTTGACTTGGTTACCCTGATTGTAGGGTAAGTTTGTGACAGGGTTTTGTATTTTTGGGGTAGATGATACTGGAGGGAGTTGTTGTATATGGTTATGGTCTGAATGTACTGAATTCTGATATTGTTTAGTATATAAGGTTGTGTGACTTGTATATCCGCTATGTAGGTGTGGTTATATATATATATATCCCAGAAAAAGAGATGATCAACTCTACTCAATTTATTTCTTCCTAGATACATGTTTAATAAACCAAAATCACTAATTTCATACACCTGATTCATTTAGAAAATCTGTTATAATATCTCTGTATTCATAAACTCACATATACTCAAGTTTAACCAATTCAAATTCCAAAATTGACTGACATATTCTATTCCCCTTACCTATTCCTGAAGATATGCCTACTAAGTTTTCTAAAACGAATCCTAGCTTCCTTAACCCTTGACAAGGAGAGAGAAACCAGAAAGTCGTGAGAGAAGTGAGATGATCGGAGAGCGAGAGGGAGACCCAGGAGAGCTTAGGAGAGAGAGACACACAAGAGAGAGTGAGAGGGGAGAGGAAGAAAGCCTAAAACCCTAAAAGAGAGAGAGAGAGAGAGAGAGAGGTGAGACTGTTTTTAAAAAAAAAAAAATATAAGACTCCCTCACTTAAGACCCTCAGCCTCCTGAAATCGTCAGCGGTTTTCCTGAAACCATCGACGATTTGGTCTCATACCAAACCAATTTTTCTGTGTTCTTACATATAGGTTCTCGATTGCCTGAAACCGTCAACGGTTACCCTAAACTCCCTAAACTGGTCAACGATTTGGTCTTGTACCAACGAAATTTATTATTATTATTTTCTAGGTCCTTACATCCTCTCCCTTGAGAATCATGGAGATGATTATCTTCAGAGGTTTGTTGCAAGTTTTTGCGATGTGGTGTAGAATAATGATTATCAGCTGAGGCCTTCAAAGCTTGCTCCTTTTTCTCCTGCCAGCTAGTTTTTTGTTCATGAACCAACAATAAGTCGTACAGTTCATCAATATCCTTAGATTCCTTTAAGAACAGACAACAAAATTGAATTTTGGTGTCATGGATTGAAGAATCTTCTCCATGATGGTAACATCCTCCATCTTGTCATTGTGAATTTGCATTTTGTTTACAATTGCCATTGTCTGAAAAAAGTAATCTACAACTGACTCTCCTGATTTCATTCAAAGCATTTTGAACTCAGATCAAAGTGCTTGAATCTGTTGCCTTTTTGCCCTTGCTGATCCTTGATACTTCTTCTAGCTTCATAGAATCCCAAATCTACTTGGAGGTGTCTTTGCAAAGAATTGTCCCCAAGGAAGAATGATCAATTGTCTGAAAAAGGTCGTTTTTCCCCTTTAAATCTTTCAGCTTCAACGCTTCTAACTCTGTCCTCTGCGCATCCGTCAACACTATATCAGCTGCTAGTTTTGTTACCCCAAAAACAATCACCTACCAATACTTTTTAGAGTGCATGAAATTCTCCATTAGCATGCTCCAATAGTCATAATTGTTAGATAAAATATATTTAACTAGAGGGGGGGTGAATAGAATTTTTTCGTGGATATAAAGTTTTTCTACAATCACAAAGATTCTTTGGCAAGAAACAAGAAAATTAAACCACAATATATATATATATATCAAAACAAAGAAAACACAAGCAAGCAAAGTAAAGATGAGGAGAGAAAACTTGACACCGCGATGTTAATGTGGTTCAACTCCAAGCCTACGTCCACGCCTTGAGTCCAACTCAAGGATTCTCAAATCCACTATATGATCTCCCTTCAATACGAAGAAGCCTTTACAATATGGGAACCAATCCCAGCTACTCACCACGAGCTACACCAAGGTGTTCACAAAGAACCACCTTCTAATGGTTCACCACACTTCCAAATACAATAATTCCAATGCAAGTAGATACAACATGAAAATTATCCTTCTTGAGATGATGTTACCAATGTAAACCTCACACTACTCTCTGTTGCAAGTGATGTATAACAAGAAAAGAGTGCAAGAGAGCTTGAGCAATATGAACCCTAACAATGAATGCTTCAACTAATATTCTCAACAACTAAATGTTCAATTAATAATGTCTAATGAATGCTAATAGGGTATATTTATGGCCAAGAATACGAGCAAGTTGCTAGCTATCCATTGGGCATTAATGGAGACAAGACAAAGCAAAAACTAGTCTTTATTGCGCATTTAATGTTATTTGCTCGAGACCTCCGGTCAACCATTCATCCTTGCTGGTCGGCCAGACCCCTGCAGTGGTCGACCAAACCCCTATAGTGGTCGACCAGTTGCCTGGTCTACAATAAAAATTTAGCTACTAGAATTGCTAGTCAACCATTCCCTTGTACTGGTCGACCAGTCACTTGGTCTTTTCACAAATGAGGCTATTGGAATTGCTGGTCGACTTATGCTATGCCATGGTCGAACATTCCCCTGTTCTCCACATTAGTATGCCTCTAAATGAGCTAACTTATGCAAGGACATGTACTAATGAGATATATGCAATCTAATGATGCTCAATGCTTGTCCAAATTGAGTTTGAAGATGTCTTGTTTAGACAACCAAATTTAAAAGCTCGTTAGACATCTTAAAGAATGATCTGATATGCATGTGTAAACTTAGTTTAAATTTTCTATACTATATGAACTACATGCACATGCATTTTCTCAACTCTAGCAAGGTATTCTTATACGCATTATACGCACAAGAGTTACAAAGCAGTTCCTACCTCTCACACAACCCAACAGAAACAAACAAACGTCTTTATATAAGTTCTAGTTGGTTGTGCTTCGGATGTTTCATGTATGTTCTTTAGTAACGACCTTGGGTTAATGCTTTCTTCAATCATTTGTTTGCTCATTGCCTCATCAAGACTTGTTTGATCATAATGCTTTGCTTTGGTGTTGACCTGTATATCTGAACTTAACTCGGGAATATCGATTAGATACCGTGAGGGATATTAATGAGTTGAAATCATCAAAACTTACTAGAATGGAAAAATTTAGCCACTAAGGCTAACACTTTGTATTTGAAAATGGTTATCGATTCAGTTGTTAGTAAACTAATTGTAGTGGAAGTGCGTCTCAAGTCACATGTAGGTATAGGTCTTCTCCCAATTCCTACTCAGACTGTTTGGGCTGCCTCATCTAAGCAATCTTCTAATGGTCAAAATTAACGTCAAAAAGTTGTCATTGATGAGTGTAGTTATTGCAGGTAGAAGGGTCATTGGAAGGCTCAATGTCCATTATTATTAAGTAAAAGACAACAAAAGACTTTGAAACCCAGGCATTATCACACTACAATCACTACATCATCAGAAGAGTCATCTCCCACCATGCCTACACTATCTATTATTGTAACACAGTTGCAGAAGCTTCTTTCTACATCAACGCCTAATGTCTTATCTATTTCTCCCTCCATAAGTGTAACACCCTAATCTGGGTCTACCAGGGAGCACTGTGTTTCTCCTCCTCCACCTGAACCAGACAACAAGGGGGCGGGTCTTATCGGACTAATGATTGGCCCCATAGACCAACACGTGTCCTTTTCAGTGCGTTTTTTCCTCACACTTCCTAAGCAAACTTCCCAGAAGTTCACCCATCCCAAGATTATTCCAAGCCAAGCACGCTTAACCGTGGAGTTCTTATGGGAAGGCTCCCAAAAAGAAAGGTGCACCTTGTTGATATGGGTAGTAACATCTAATCCTTTTAAGTCTTTCTTCGACGGGGTATCACATTCTCCCCCACTTATAGAACGCAATGTCCTTGTTGCGAACCCATATTTTCAAACTCAGGCGATGTAAATCTCATCACACTTCTGGTTGGATAATTGCTCTAATACCATTTTGTAACGCCCCAACCTAGGTCTGTCAGGGAGCACTGTGTCTCTCCTCCTCCACCTAGACCAGACAACAGGGGGCGAGCCTTATCGAACTTATAACTAACCCCACAGACCAACATGTGTCCTTTTTAGTGCATTTTTTCCTCACTCATACACTTCCTGAAAAAACTTCCCAAAAGGTCACCCATCCCATGATTACTCCAAGCCAAGCACGCTTAATCATGGATTTCTTATGGGAAGGCTCCTGAAAAGAAATGTGCACCTTGTTGATATGGGTAGTAACATCTAATCCTTTTAAGTCTTTCTTCGACAGGGTATCACAATAAATTTGTCCTCCTTCTCCACTTCAGGTATATCTCTGTATACTTGGGTATTTGATTCAGGTGCTACTCATCATATGTCAAATAACATCTCCTTATTTACATCCATTTCTTCTACCTTAACACCATCATCTGTTTTGGTTGCCATTGGTAGGTATGGGTTCCATCATTTCATCTTGTTTGTGTCTTTCTGATGTTTATTGTATTCCTCAACTTTCATTGAATTTGATTTCTATTAATCAACTATGTGATTTTGGATATAGTGTTTCCTTTACTCCAACCTCATGTTTTGTGCAGGATCCACATTCCAAGAAGTAGATTGGGACAAGCCGTAGGAAGGGGGATTGTATGTGTTAGAAGAACTTTGAGTCAAAGAATTTGTTGGTTCTAGTGTTGACTTGTCTTCATTTCGTTTGAGTTCCAATTCTTCTGATTTTTATTTATAGCATTCATGCCTTGGACATGTTTCTAGTTCTCGACTAAGATTTTTGGCTTCCACAGGTGTCTTAGGAAATTTATCTTCTCATGACCTTTCTAAATGTAGTGGTTGTAAGCTTGCAAAATTCTCTACTTTGCCCCTTAATAAAAGTACATTAGTGTCTCTTGTACCCTTTGATCTAATTCATTCTGATGTTTGGGGACCAACACCTACTACCTCAAAGGGAGGGTCTCGATATTATGCTTCTTTCATTGATAATTACACTCATTTTACTTAGATATATCTTATGAGGAAATGTTCTGATTTCATTAGCATCTATAAAATGTTTCGTACTTTGGTTCAAACACAACATTCAGCTATTATTAAGTGTTTCGAGTGCGATTTTGGGGGGGGGGTGTGAAGAATATAATTCTAATGAGTTTTCCACCCCACTTACCTCTGATGGCACCATACATCAATCATCATGCACAGAAACTCCTGAGCAAAATGGTGTGACTGAAAGAAAACATCGCCACATCATTAAGACAACTCGATCCCTTCTCCTTTTTGGTTATGTTCCCAAAGTTTTTTTGGGGAGAAGCATTTCTTACCGCCACATATTTGATTAACATAATTCCTACTGATCTTAATTTGGGAGTCTCTCCTTATGAGAAATTGTATGGCAAAACTCTAGATTATTTTCATTTGAGAGTATTTGGTTGCACATGTTTTGTCCTTCGTTCCCATAGTGAGCGTTCTAAGTTGTTTGCACGATCATCTACGTGTGTGTTTCTTGGTTATGGTGATGAATAAAAATGATATCGTTGTTATGATCCGGAATCACAAAAACTTTATGTTTCTCATCACGTCACCTTTCTTGAACACATTCATTTCTTCTCTATTCTAGCAAGTTCTATGTAACAACCTGCTATTTATTCAACATTTTTTTTTTGAATATAATAAATTTCATCTGTCAGAATACTAATAATAACATCTCAAGCCCAAAGAGCACTGAGGAAACTTTGTCTGTCATACAAAACTAAGCAGCGGTACACAAAACTGGGAACTGCTGTATACAATACAATACCAAGAAACTATAGAGTTCTGAAATATATTTACAACACAAAATATCCAGTGACAACATCCCAAAAAAATCTACCCCAACCACTGGTATCAAAATAATACACCTACCATTCCCACTAGGGTAACTCAATACAATCTCTAACCACGAGCCTGATCTGCTCGTCTAGCAGGGGTCTCCTGAAAAATGATAAGTCACTGGGATGAGACAACGCTCAGTAAGTAGAAATATGCTATTACTAGTGTGTGGCAGCTGAGTTAATCGTTTAAAATACTAAAATAATACTGTAATCCAAGAAAACTGGTAAACTGTATAGAATATATACCTATCATGTAATCTTTAAAATATAATTGTGTATTTGAGTTTGCTATTTGAAGGTACTACTAATATAATAGTATAAAATGTTGCTGAGTGATATATCTGTACATAAGAACTTCTGCTATACCCTGGGATATGTATATCATGATATATCCTCTCATGATAGGGTTGTGTGGCCCGTAGGCTGGACTTACTCTAGTCGGCCATCTAGGTAAGTCAATCTCTATCATTTGCCAATCTGTATTGATCTATGTAGATCTTAGCCCACTGCAATCACTCTGGGCCATCTCAAACCTCTGTCATCGTCTAACCGGCTACCTCAACCCAGCATGCTGGGGAGATTGCAAATCTCTCCTAGCACGGTTAGACGGAATCCACATGCTATCTGAGGCATATGGTTGCACGTGTCTGAAACTAGCAACGGTACCGTGCTTTGCTGTAAATATATCTGTCTGTAATTTTCACAGGGATCTGATATCGTGTAATACTATATACATATATAAATATATATACTCATCCTGTTGCTTTTAACATGATTTCAAAAACAACCATAACACTATAATTCTGAGTTGTATTATCTAAGATATCTAATTGAAATATATATATGTATATATATATATATATATATATATATATATATATATATATATACATTATATGTCTATAATATATGTGTTTTCTGTCTGTACTATCTATAATATCTGTATAAAATCTCTATATATATAATATTTGTATACTCTGTATATAATATATGTCTGCTCTGTATATAATATATGTGTGCTCTGTATATAATATCTATATACTCTATATATCTACTGTAGCATCTTGATGCTATCACTGTATAATCTATCTGAATAAACTATCTGAGTGTTATGGTTCAGAAATCATGTTTTTCTCTAGAAATACTGTAAGTCCAATTCATTACTAATAATCTGAAATATCTGAATATCTGTATATCTGTAATACTGTAAAATCTATATATATTGTACTGTAATAAACTCATGCCACACATTTGAATACACACAGTCTCATGCTCAATTTCTGTTGTAATAACCCCAAAAAGGGATATAGAAGATTAGTGGAATGTTTTCCAAAAAAATAAAAAATAAATAAATAAATAAAAATTTTAATTAATTAATTAATCGAATTTAAAAATAATAATAATTAAATTTATTTTTATTTTTATTAATAAAATATACTATTATTAGATTATATATATATATATATATATATATTAAATCACCTCAAGCTTCAAAGAAGCTTTAGGTGGCTTCTTGGAATTCACGCCCCCTTTGCTTCTTCTTCTTCTTCTTTTCTTCTTCTTTTCTTTTTCTTTTTTGCCTGCACGCAGACACTCTCTCTCTCCTCTCATTCTCTCTCCCTCTCTCCTCGATTTCGTGACGAATTTTCGCCCGATCGAAAATCGGAAGATACCACTGGACTCCATTCTCCGCTGCCGTCATTTCTATCAAAGCGGATCGGTGTTAGGAGCGGCGTAGATGTATCTCCTAGGGTAAGTCAATTTTCCTTTTTTCTTTAATTTCTTGCAAATTATAAGTCTGATTGATAAACGGACACCACCACGAGAATCTACGGATGATTCTCTACAAGTCTAGCGGGATGGAATTCTCGTGGGGTCGTCATGGGCAAAACCCTAAATTTGAGGTATGGGGGTTATTAAGAGACTTATTTTTAATTAATTAGTATTAATTTAGAAATACTAAAATATTGAACATCTGGGGTTAAAGTAGGATTTCTGAAATTTAGGGCTCGGGTGAGCGCCGCGGGTGTAATTTTGGGACCCATTGGCAAAATTCAGAAAAATTAAGTGGGGATGTTAAATAATAGTTTAAATGATAATTTGGGGTATATGGAGCTTAGGGAAGGTTAGTTGAGTATTTCTTTGGGGGAAATGAGTTAATTAATTTAGGAAAAATGTGAATTTCAGGATTTGAGTTTTAGGCGCCAAGGGCGTGGAATCTGGGTGTTAACGTGTCTCTCATTAAGCCAAGTAAGAGAAATTAATTAAAACAGTATTTTTAGAATTACTGTTTAAATTAATATGTGAAAATGTGCTTATGGTATTTTGTGTGGAAAATTATTACAATATAAATATCAGATAAATTGGGTGGCATTTGAATGATTTTAAATTGTGATATTTTGGAGTGAAAATAATATGTTAGGAATATTAGATGAAAACTGTGTGGCACATGACATGTGTTGAAAAATGTGAAATATAAAAATGGGTATTTTCTAAGAAAATATTGAAATGAGAATGATTGATGTGATTAGTGAAAAATAATGAAATGTGATATTTATATATGAGTGGAAATTATTTGCATGAGAAATGAGTTTGTACAAATTACTAGTATGAGTATTTTGGGAAAATGTGAAAATACGTGAAATATGATATATGTTATTACGAGATGATGAAATGTGCACAGAAAATGATGAGAATATTTATATTGAACTGAATTGTGATATACTGGAATATGATTGATGAAATGTCAATACCGCATAATGATTGCGGGTATGTGGTAGTGAACCCTAATGGATGGTTATGATATTGAGCACGGTACCATTGCTAGTGGTGTTAGTGCAACCACACGAACTCTTAGAGCATGCGGCATGACATTCGACTAAGCCATTTTGTAGGGTTGTTGGGCCCCCTGAGTCCGGATCAGGGTTACAGGTCGGCTAGTCGTACTACAGACGCGATATGTGATATAATATTTGATCTAACCGAGTCGGCCAACCGCGGTTAGATCTAGCCTTCGGGCCGCACAACCTTGACCATGGGGGGAAGCATGGCATGGATAGAAAGATCCTCAGGGTGGCCATGAGTTACAGACGCGATGTTGGTGTTTGATACCAAGGATACTCATGAGGCAGAACGTAAAATGAAAACGGAAAGTGAAAGAAAGATAAAATTGGCTAAAATGAGAAATGAAAAAAAGAATGGAAAATGAGAAATAAAGAATGTTAAATATGAGAAATGAACCGTGTGAGTTAATAACATAAATAATTGAGGCGAAGTGAAACTCTCCGCCTGAGGGCTTACTGAGTAAGGTGAGTGCCATGATAGGTATCTGATGTGGTTATACCTGGCTGCATAACATGTTAAGGCAGAGGGAAGCTGCCTGTATGGGCGGGTAATCTACCCTATTCTCTGGAATTTTACGGATAACTATGTGTTGGAAATCACTGAATTTGAGAAATGATTTTAAAGCTTATAAAAGCTTGTGTTGTATATCTATATGATTATGAGAATGTGTATATCAGTGTATTTTCTCATATGAAATGATGATTTGAAAAGTAAGTGTATTACAATTGAACTAATATGGTCACACACTATAAATAATTTATTCCTTCTTACTGAGATGTGTCTCACCCAAATTATCTCAATTTTTCAGGGGACAGAGATAGGCCAAGCGATAGAGCTCTGTGACCATTGGGAGCTGAGACCCTGACACACAGGGTGAGTTTCTGGACTAGGGGAGGTGTAATTCCCCTAGTGTTGAGTAGTTTTTGAGTTTGTGATAATGATGTATATGTGTGTATGTAGATACTCTGAGTATTGTATTCTGAATGATATAAATACACTATCTTCCGCTGTTAGGTTTTATAAATAAAATATTTTTTTACCTGGTACCCAATGCTGGTCAAGTCATATGAATGATAGTAGGATTGTTGACGTGGCCGATTTGTGAATGTTGTGGATGACGAGTGATTATTTATTTATTATTGAGAAAAAAAATTGTACGAAAATCGAGGCGTCTCATATGTAGTAATCTGATCTGCATAATTCTCTGGAAAAATAATATGATCTGCATGCTTGTAAATATACATTCATAATATTCTGTATACATATTAAAACTGCTAGCATAGCATATTTCCCTTACCTTAAATCTGAAAAGCCCCTATAAAATTCTGACTCTATACTCGCAGGGTTCCTAACTTAACATCCTGAAAACAATATCCCCCAGAACAAAATATCAGTATTTTTCTGTGTATAACACTTCTTATAACTGTAGGGAAAGCAGATTCTAAATAAAACACTTTACCCTGAATTTGGGATGAATTTCAAACCAACTTTCCCCACGATCTGCTCCGGCAGACTTGCAGAGAATTTTTCCAGGAGCGTTGTGGTGGCCTCGGATCTTCAATCCAGCAAGAAATGGGGCCAAGATCGAAGAGAGAAGGGGAAGGGGTCATAAGAGAGAGAGAGAGAGAGAGAGAGAGAGAGAGAGAGAGAGGAGTGTTCCTGCGCTGAAATTTCTGTTAAAATTCTGAGTTTCAGCTATTTATAGGGCTAGATTCGTTGACGAGACACGTCACCTCCTCGACAAGTACTATAGAAAGTTCATCGACGAACCTGCACTCTCATTGATGAGTTTCAGTCTACTTTAAACCATCTCTCGATATCTTCTCGTCGACGAGATGGGTCTTCGTCGATGAGATCCTGAAGAGCCCTCGTCGACGAAACCCCTGTGTTCGTCGACGAGTCCTGTAGAAATTCTTGAGTTATTACATTCTAGCATCTTAAATGAGCCTGACCTTGTAAATATTGATCAATCTACTTTTGATATTGATTTAGAGTCTTCCCTAGTTGCTCATATTTCTTCTACTTGTCCTTCATTTTCTTCTGCAGGTACAAATCCCCCATCCTCCTTGGCGGACTCCTCTTCATCTTCCGATCATGTGGACCTTGCATCTTCTCATTATCCAACGCGACTGCATAAGCTCCCTTCTCACCTTGATTCATATGTTCTTGCATCTAATTCTTGTTATGCTTCTAGTTTTGCTACTTTTTTAGTTTCTCTTCATTCCCATTGTGAGTCTGCTTCCTATAAAGAGGCAATTCTTGACCCTATTTAGCAATAGGCTATGAATGAAGAACTTGTTGCTTTGTATAAGACCTGCATGTGGGAGTTGATACCTCTTTCTTGGGGTAAAATGGTAGTGGGATGTCAGTGGGTCTACAAGATCAAAACTAATTCTAATGGTCATGTTGAAAGATATAAGGCCCATTTGGTTGCAAAAGGGCTTACTCAAAAAGTTGGTTTTGATTATGAGGAGACATTTGCATCAGTTGCTTAGATGACACCTGTACTTACTTTGATTATAGTAGTTTCTATTAACCAGTGGAACCTCTCACAGTTAAATGTAAAGAATGTCTTCCTAAATAGGGTTCTCAAAGGGGAAGTTTATATGTCTCCACCCCCTAGTGTTTCTCATCATCCAAGGGAGGTCCGTAGACTGAGAAAAACTTTGTATGGTCTTAAACAAGCTCCCATGGCTTAGTTTGAGAAGTTCTCTGAAGTGCTTTGTTATTTTGGCTTCCACTCAAGTGATCATGATTATGCCTTGTTTACTCGTTCTACATTTGTTGGGTGTATTATTCTCCTTCTTTATGTTGATGATATCATTTTAGCTGGAGATGACATAGTTAGGATTGCAGAGTTGAAATCAGAGCTACACCACCACGTTGAAATGAAGGATTTGCGACCCCGGAGATACTTCCTTAGCATTGAGGTTGTAGAGATCCAAAGAATTATAGTAATTAAATAGTAAAATAAAAAAGGAAGAAAATGGAAATTCCAAAAAAGGGACTCACAGGGTCTCGTTGATGAACACAGGGTTCTCGTCGACGAGTATCCTTCTTGGGCTCATCGACGTGGACACGTGTCTCTTTGACGAATTTTTATCGAGAGGGGGGTTTTCAAAGCCTGAACTTCGGCGATAAACTCCCTTTATGGACTCGTTGACGAGGTGACGTGTCTCGTTGAAGAATCCAGGATTATAAATATGTCTAATCCCGATTTTTTAGCGAGAAGTCGTGCAGCAAACCCCTTCTCTCTCTAAAACTGACCCTCTCCCCTTCTCTCTACGATTCCAACTTTATTTTTCACTGGTTCGATGATCAGAGGCCGCTACGTTACTCTTAGGAAGATTCTCTTCAAGCCTGCTGGAGTAGATCGTTGGTTAGGCCAACTTGGGCACCATCCCAAAATTTGGGTAAGTTGAATATTTGGATATTTTCAATTTTATCAGCCTTATTTAAGTTTAGATTTTGAGTTATATGGACATATACTGGAGTTTTGTAGAATAAAATTAGGGTGTTATGATTTCAAGATTAAGGGGTTTTTGGGACCCTACAAGCATGGGTTGAGGACCTAGTGAATATTTTCAGGAGCCCAAGTAAATTATAGTTCAGAAAATTTATGAGTATGTAGGTTCGGGGAAATATAGTTGATTTATTGGAAACATGTATATATGTATTATTTCAAGATTTTGGGGATAGTACGCCATGAGCGTGAGGATAAAGTTGGAGGCGAGCCTCCCAGCCAATTAGGTAAGGGAAATATGCTATGTTAGGAAATTCAAAAATATTATTAGCAAATTATAGTATTTATTTATTAAGGTACAGGGTATAAATTATACAATTTTACAAATTTCAAAACATGAGTTTTGTTAATTGTGTGGCCTAAGTAGAAATTTGCTTAATACAGAATTTATATAGTTTTTCAAAATATTATGATTTACAGTGTATATATAGACAGATGTATTTTATAGACAGATATTTACCAAACAAATATTTTACAAATATTATATAGACAAGTATTTTACAGTATTTACATACTGACATGCTTTCCAAAACCATAACACTCAGAAATTATAGATTATTCAATCAGATATGACGGTCAAATATTATAGTTATTTTAGTCGGATATTATAGTATTTTCATATCAGATTTATAGTGTTATGGTTATTTTGGAATCATGATGAAAACAGTAGGATATCTATAGAAATAGTATATACAGTATCAGACCCTGATGAATCAAGTTATGTTCAATTAGCAGAGCACGCTACCGTAGCTAGCATAGATCAAAGTGCAACCACACATCTCAGATATTGTGTGGATGCTTTCCGTAAACCGTGCCTGGAGGGATTGCAGACTCCCTATAAGACTGGGTTGAGGTAGCTGGTTTGACGAGGTAGTTACCAATTTCGGGCCTAAGAGAGATTGCAGTTTGACCGGATTGAGGATTGGTATAGTACAATTGACTTAATCCTGGTAGGCCAACCAGGATTAAGTCCCGCTTACGGGACGCACAACCCTATCATAAGGGGTTAAATCATGACGTACAATTTTCTAGGGTAAACATCTCAGTTATGTATATGTATACAGAATTACAAAATATCAGCAGATATAGTATAATACTAGAAGTATGAAAAAGTAGAAAGCTCATATATTACAGTTATACTTTAAACTACGATAAATGCAAGTTATATTGTATATTGATTTACTAGCTTTTACAGTTTCAGATATTGTCAATATAATATTTATGAAACTCAGTTGCCACACACTAGTAATAGCATATTTCCTCTTACTAAGCGTTGTCTCATCCCAGTGTTTTAACATTTTTCAGGTGATCCAGTTAGGCGAGCAGATCAGGCTCGTAGATAGAGAGATATTTTGTACTACCCTATTTCAAAGGGTAAGTGTATTCAAGGGAATGTATTTTTGGAATAGATGAAACCGGGGTGACGTGTAAACATGTATGTATGGTTTGGAAACACTGAATTCTAGTATTGTAAATATGGATGTATGACTTTATGTTTTCTACTACATAGGTGTGTCGATTTATATACAGGGATACCTCAGTGTCATCTAGGCCCGAAGATGTTATAGTAGGTATTACAAGGGTATCAAAGTAAATTAAAAAATGGTGTAATTTTTGGGTCGTTATAGTTTGGTATCAAAGCCTAAGTTGCTATGTTCTGTAGACTCTAGAGTACAGCGAAAAACAATACCAGAACATTGGAATGGAATTTTAAGAAGAGTGGAACAGGATAACAGTGAGTTAATGTTGGGGAATTAGGATGAGAATTTAGGGTTTTGTTCTATGGTCTGGAGGTAGAGTTTCAGGGTGGTTTCTGTGTTTTTCCTGGGGTGATGATTTTAGGAAAATCATCGTAAACTATTGTCGAATTCTATTTTCTTATGGTAAGGCCAGACCTTAAATTAGTGATAAGAGGTAAAGGGTATTTTAGTTAGTATAGTATTGTAAGGTTCAGATCCTCAAAATAATTTGGTAATATTGCAGGATGGACCCAAAAGGTAGTAGCGCTCACGCTAGTGATGACGACGGAGTATGGCCTTCTAGTGCAGGAGGCGGGGATTCAGATGTTGTGTTACGTAGTATGGCTCAGCAGGTCATGGCTGAGATTTCCTGGAGCTCTAGGGAACAGGGAGATCCATCTACAGCTCAGGAGTTCATGATAGAAAAATTTACGAAGATAAACCCACCAGCATTTTCAGGAGCGGCTGATCCTGCAGTTACGGAGAACTAGATGTAGGAGATAGAGAAGATTTTGATGGTGCTTCACTACATCGATGAGCAGAGGGTCCTCTATGCCACATATAAGCTGACAGGGGAGGCCGAGAGATGGTGGACGGCCACTAGATTACTGGAGGAGCAGAGATAAATTCTAGTGCCGATGACCTGGGCCCGATTCAGGAACATATTATTTGACAGATACTATTTTTCTTTGGTTAGAGAGGCTAGAATACATGAGTTTCTGAGCTTGTCCCAGGGATCAATGACAGTCCAGCAGTACGCGACAAAATTCATCGAGTTGTTGCGTTTCTGCCCTTATATTGATCCAGATGAAGCTAAAAAGGCCAGGATGTTCGAGAGGAATTTGAAGTGGGACATTTATAGACAGGTGGCAGTACTAGGGATACAGGATTTCTCAGAATTGGTTGACAGGGCCATAAAAGAATAGGATGGTCTGCAAAGAGAGACTGAGATACAGAGCCAAAAGAAGAGGGCCACACTTTTGAGTTTTTCAGCGGGTTCCAGCCAAGGCCCTTGGAGAGGATGTAGATCCGGTGGGGGTCAAAGGCTAACGATAGAGCATAGTGGATTTCAGGGTGGGCGGTCTTAACCCACCTGCGCCAGATGTGGACGGAGAGATCCGGGTGAGTGCTGGCTAGGGGAGAATGTCTGCTATCATTGTAGAAGACTGACCATATGGCTCGATCATGTTAGGGACCGCCGATTTAGGCACCAACTCCCACACCGAACCGAGGTGGTCATTAGGCGCCCCGTGGAGGCCAGCAAAGGAATACGGCGCCGATGAGGGTCTATGCATTGAGGTCGGGAGATGCCGAGACTGCTAAAGACATTGTTACAGGTACACTTACTGTATTACCATATAAAGTTATTGTTTTGTTTAACACAGGTGCCACCCATTCCTTTATATCGGTAGAGTATGTTAAAGTAACTGGAGTAGAGGCACAGTCTTTAGATGTTAAGCTGTCTATAGTCACTCTGACGAGATCTATGGTAAGGTGTAGGAAGGTACTTCGGAACTTTCCAGTAAGCATTCAGGAGAAAGTACTACCAGTTGATCTCGTGGTACTAGATATGCAGGGGTTTGATGTAATACTGGGTATGGATTGGCTGGAAGCTAATCACGCCAGCATAGATACTCGCCTCTCACCTAGCTCATCCCAGTATAAAGGAGGACTGAACTTCCTAACATAAAGCTCCTCGTAAGGTGCCATGCCAATACTGACTTGATAGTTGTTATTGTAGGCAAATTCAACCAGTGGCAAATATTGGGTCCAGCTACCCCCAAAATCCAATACACACGCTTGCAGCATATCCTCAAGTACCTGGATCATTCTCTCTGTCTGACCATCTTTCTGAGGATGGAAAGCGGTGTTGAATGCTAACTGAGACCCCAAAGCCTCCTGCAAGCTCTTCCAAAATCATGATTTAAAGCGTGGGTCACAGTCCGAGACAATAGATACTAGCACTCCATAGGGTCAAACAATCTCCTAAATGTAGATCTCTGCCAAACGGTTCATAGGGTAGCTAACTTTAATAGGTAAGAAGAGGGCTGTTTTTGTCAGCCGATCAACAACTACCTAGATGGCATTCTGACCATGCGAAACCGGCAGTAGACCTATCACAAAATCTATACCCACTTCCACTTAGGGACGTAAAGTGGCTGCAACTGCCTTGTTGGCCTCTGGTGCTCAGCTTTAACCTACTAACATGGCAAGCACTGCTGCACAAATTCGGCGATCTCCCTCTTCATGCCACTCCACTAGAAATACTCTTGTAGATTCATATACATTTTAATACTTCTAGGATGAACCGTGTATAGAGATATATGAGCTTCCTCTAAAATCGTTCACTTAATATCATCATCTGCAGGCACACACAACTTGGAATGGAACCTAAAAGCCCCGTCATCAGAAATGCTGAACTCTTCTCCCCGACCATCTTGTACTCTGGCTATTACCTCTGCTAGTTCTAGGTCCTCTTTTTGAGTAGCTTTAATCTTTTCATATAGCGTAAGCTGCATAACCAGGCTAGAAATAAATGCCTGAGGATCATCCTCCACTAACTCCACATCAAGCCTTTCCAAGTCCATCTGAATTGGGTGTCGAATTTCTGCTGCTAACTGCGTTGTACCCTCTGATTTACCGCTCAGTGCATCAACCACCACATTTGCTTTACCTGGGTGGTAGCTGATGGTGCAATCATAATCCTTGATGAGATCTAACCATCTCTTTTGCCGCATATTCAACTCTTTTTGCGTGAAAAAGTACTTTAAACTTTTATGATCATAGAATATCTCACATCTCTCACCATACAAGTAATGCCTCCAAATCTTTAGTGCGTGTACCACTACAGCCAATTCCAGATTGTGGGTAGGGTAGTTCTTTTCATATTACTTCAATTTTTGGGAAGCATAGGCTACGACCCTACTATGCTACATCAACACACAACCTAACCCTTTCAAAGACGCGTCACTGAAAATTACATAACCATCACCTCCAGATGGGATCGTTAGTACTAGTGCAGTGATGAGCCACTGTTTTAATTCCTAGAAGCTTTGTTCACATTCATCATCCCATACAAATATGGCATTCTTCCTAGTCAATCGCATCAAAGGCCCTGACAATCCTGAGAATCCCTCTACAAACTGACTGTAATATCCCACTAGTCCCAAGAAACTCCTAATCTCCTGAACATTCCTCGGCCTTTCCCAATTTACCACTGCCTCTATTTTACTAGGATCCACTGAAATTCCATCCCCTGATATAACATGCCCCAAAAATGCAACTTTCTTTAACCAGAATTCGCATTTTCTAAACTTGGCATACAAGTTCTTTTCCCTGAGCATCTGAAGTACCAGTCATAAGTGTGTCTCATGCTCCTCAAAACTCCTCGAATAGACCAATATATCATCAATGAAAACCACAACGATCTGGTATTGATATTGATGAAACACCTAATTCATTAAAAGTGGCATCACCAAAAACTCGTAGTGCCCATATATGGTTTGAAATGCTATCTTAGAGATATCTTTTGCCTTAACCTTCACCTGATGATAGCCTGATCTGAGGTCGATCTTGGAATATACACGCGCACCCTGAAGCTGATCAAATAAATCATCTATACAGGGTATAGGATATTTGTTCTTAATGGTTACCTTATTTATTTCTCTGTAATCTATGCACATCCTCATAGATCCATCTTTCTTCTTTACAAACAGCACTGGTGCTCCCCAGGGCGATACGCTGGGTCTGATAAAACCTTTATTCAACAAATCCTGCAACTGATCCTTTAATTCTCTTAATTCAACTGGATCCATACGATAAGGAGTCCTAGAGATCGGCGTTGTCCCTGGAGGTAAATCTATAGAAAAATTTACCTCGCGATCGGGAGGCAACCGAGGTAACTCTTCTGGAAAAACATCTGAAATTTTCCTTACCACTGGTGTACTATCAATTTTCAAGGCATGTACTACTGAATCCAATTCAAGATCATGGGTAGGGTAGCTCTTTTCATACTCTTTCAACTGCCTGGAAGCATATCCTACCACCCTACCATGCCGCATCAATACACAGCCAAGTCCCTTTAAGGACGCATTGTCACAGATAACATAACCCTCACCCCTTGATAGGATGATCAACACTGGTGCCGTGACAAGCCTTTACTTCAATTCCTAGAAACTCTACTCATAGCAGTCGTCCCATTCAAATCTGGTATTCTTCCTAGTCAGTCGTATTAGAGGCTCTGATAACGTTGAGAATCTCTCAACAAAATGACGATAATAACCAGTCAACCCCAAGAAACTCCTAATCTCCTAAACATTCCTCGATCTAACTCAATTCACTACCGCATCAATTTTACTAGGATCCACAGAAATTTAATCCCCTGAAATAACATGCCCCAAAAACACAACCTTCTTGAACCAGAATTCACATTTGCTGAACTTGGCATACAACTTCTTCTCCCTGAACGTCTGTAAAACCTGCCTCAAATGCATCTCATAACTCCTCGAATAGACTAGTACATCATCAATAAAAATAACAACAAACCGGTCTAAATATTGGTGGAAGATCCTATTCATCAAATCTATAAATATTGCAAGAGCATTCGTCAGACCAAAAGACATAACAAGAAATTCATAATGCGCATACCTGGTCCGAAAAGCCGTCTTCGATACATCTTCTGCCCTTACCTTTACTTAATGATAGCCTGATCTGAGGTCAATCTTAGAATACACCCATGTACCCTAGAGTTGATCAAATAAATCATCTATACGGGGTAGAGGATACTTATTCTTGATTGTCACCTTATTAATTTCCCTGTAACCTATACACATCCTCATGGACCCATATTTCTTCTTCACAAATAGCACTGGAACTCCCTCACGGGGATACACTAGGCCGTATAAAACTCTTATCAAGCAAATCTTGCAACTGATTTTTTTAATTTTACCAACTCTACTGGTGCAATTCGATAAGGGGCTTCAAAGATCGGCGTTGTACCTGGGAGCATATCAATGGGAAAATCTACCTCACGATCAAGTGGCAAGCCTGGTAACTCATATGGAAACACATCCGTAAACACCTTTACTACTAGCGTACTAGTGAGCTTCAATTCATTCCCTGACATTTCTTTTACAAAGGCCACAAATCTCTGGCAACCACTTAGGAGCAGTCTCCTCGCCTGAATAGTTGAAACTAATTGGGGTAGGGATTGCACTTGCGACCTTATAAACCTAAATATTGATCTTCCCATATGCCCTAGCTCCCCACTTCGGTTGCAAATATCTCACCCAGCATGACACTCACCCAGGTGTCTCTTCCCACAAGTCGGGCAAATTGGAAATGGTTGCATACCCTGAAACCCACGACTTCCCAACTCTTGACTGTGATCCATATAGTAGCCACCTCTCTTCCACGAACCTTGATTGGACCTCTGCTAGGAACCAGAAGTCGTGGATCTCTTTCTCTGTCTCTGCTCCTCAGCCTCCAATCGCTCTCTAGCTTCTGCCATAGTTGCCCTATTTACCAGCTCGATAAAATCTTGCAATTTCAGTATCGACACTTGCTTATACAATTCTCTCCTTAGACCTCTTTCAAATTATCGTACCTTCTTCGTTTCATCTGGAATAATATACGGGGCGAAGCGAGATAACTCAATGGACTCGCCGCGTACTGCTACACTGTCAGTTGTCCCTGCTTCAGATTCAGGAACTCTTCAATCTTAACTTCCCTAGATGAGGCTGGATAATATCTATTGAAAAAGATTTCCTTAAATCAATCCCATGTCATCTCTATAGCCACTGTCCTATGCTGCTCCAGGAGTTTCACTGCCGTCCACCATCTCTCGGCTTCTCCGGTCAGTTTATACATAGTGAACAGCACCTTATGCTTCTCAGTACACTGTAACACTGCAAACACTTTTTCAATCTCCTAGACCCAGTTTTCAGCGACTACGGGATCAGTTCCTCTTGAGAAAGCTGGAGGATTCATCTTAATGAACTTCTCAATCGAACTGTCGTGGCTTGCAGATGGACCACCCTGCTCTCTGGAGTTCCTTGCAATCTCAGCCATGACTTACTCAGCCAAGTTGTGCAATACTGCATCTGAATCACCACCCGCAGCACCCGAGGGCCCAACATCCTCATTACCACTTGCATGGGTGCTACTACCTCCAGGGTCCATCCTAAAAAGACAATAAACTTAGTTTAGGACCCTATTACCGTAACATATCATCTAGCTATTATATTATATCCTTAACTAATCCATCACCCCTAATCTTAATTCAAGGTTCAATCCTGCAACCTAGATACCCAACCCGACAATAGTTTATCATGACTTTCCTGAAATCGTCACCCCAGGAAAGACACACAAACCATCACGAAAGTCTCGCATCTAGACTATAAAACCAGACTTACAATTCCCTTATCCTATACTCTAGTATTATTACTGCTCCATTCTAGAGTCTACAGAACCTAGCATCCTAGGCTCTGATACCAAACTATAACGACTTGATTAAATTACTACATAATCAATCATATTACACCCCCTGATACCGCTAACTAATCATATAATAAAGTCAACCCGAACCCGTGGGTAATGGGGACACACCTGTCACACACAGCGGAAATCTAAGCAGCAGTAAATATAAATTTCATTCACCAAACCATAAGATACATTATACCAGAGTTACCTACATTTCACCATATACTGTTTAAATATACAATCCTCAAAATCACCAAAAGATGAAACTAGGATCTAATACCAAAAACCAGCTGATCCTAGCTTAAAACTTACCCACCTAACGGGGTAGTAAAAACTGTCTCAACGGCAGGCTCGGTCCGCCTGTCTTTCTGGGTTTCCTGAAATGGTTTAAGCTGAAGTGAGACACCTCTCGGTAAGGAAAGTAAACTAAATACAGTTGTGTGGCAATATGAATATTTAGTGTTATAATAAATATAGAGTACATGTCACATGCTTGAAAACACAGATAATATCATAATTGAGTAAACATACAATTTCATAATTTTACTAAATCATATTGTATTCCACTGTACATAAAATCATCTGATATATAACTAGTAATTATGAAATTTACTCAGGATGAATAGCTAGCTGATGTCATGTATTACCCCCCATGACGGGTTGTGCAACCCGAAGGCAAGACCCGACAATGGCTGGCCGACCACTGCTGAGTCAAAAATGTCTGTAAGTACGATATGCCCGCCACACCCTGGTCCGAACTGCCTAGTGGACGTCTACAACTCTATACTGAAAGCCACATCGACTATCCATCTCCTACCCCCTCTACTAGTAGGGACAGTTAGCACAAGTCTGAATTGAACTAAGTTGTATAGCTACGGTACTGTGCTCCTAATAACTGATTTGAACTATCATCCGGGTTCTGATAACATATAATACATGATAATATACTATTTTAACATAAATAGATTGATAGCATTTCCTGAATTCTGTAATAGCATAAATAATCACGGCCTTACGCTAGATAACATCTATAACTGTGGCCTTGCGCCGAATAATGTACATAACTGCGGCCTTGCGTCGGCTATCAATCACAGCCTTGTGCTGAACATAACATACATACTGATCTAAATAAATGTATTGTTTATCATATATTCTAAAATCATAGTTTACTATATTATCATGTTATTCTTGAAATAACTGCAAATATGTTTTTCTTGTAAAATTGACTTAACATAATACAATTTGCATAAAATAATATTCATGCCTCAAAAATTAAATAAAATCATAAATTTTGTTCTGAAATCCCACTTCCTGACATTTCATACTAAAAATACATATTCCTGTGTAATGGCAGTATTTTCCCGAATATATATTTTCACAAATATGCTTTCTGAACATAAATCTACTATTAAATAATGATAATTTTCATGGAAAATTACTGCTTTAGTTTACTCCCTTACCTGACTATAGAAAAGCCCTTACAGTGTCTAACCCTACACCCGCAAGGTTCCCCATTCAACACCCTGAAACAACATCTCCCTAAACAAAACTTTAGTATTTCTTCGAGTACTACATTTTCTACAACTATAGGAAAGCCAAATACTTAACATAAAACCTTACCCTGAATTTGGGATGGAGTCCAAGTTAGCCCCACCAATGATACACTCCAGCTGACTCAAAGAGAACTTTCCCAGGAGTGTCGTGGTGGCCTCGGATCGTAGAACCGACAAGAATCCGGCCCAAAATCTTAGAGAGAAGGGGGAGGGGACAAATAGGAGAGAGAGAGATAGAGAGATAGAGAGAGAGAGAGAGAGAGAGAGAGAGAGAGAGAGAGTTTTCGCTTGATTTTTGTAGAAAAATCAAGTTTAGGCTATTTATACACCTACACTCGTCGATGAGCCACGTCACTTCATCAACAAGGTCTCAAAGGAAGTTCGTTGACGAATGCTTATTCCTCGTCGATGAAATTCAGAGCTAAAAATAGCCTCTTAGTAACTTCTCGTCGACGAGGACTTGCTATGACCCCCTTTATAATTTCTCTTTTTCTCCCTCTTTTATTGTTTAAATACCATAATCCTTCGGGTCTCTACACCCACAATCTGCTTTTGACCTCCCGTATAACGGTCTCCTCTCCATGGGCCTCAACTGGAACCCGCCTGAAAACCTTGAGGCGCAAACCTCTTTCTCTGACTCTAAGCTGCAATATCTCTCTGCATGCCACTCTCAATAACCATAGCCCTATCTATAACCTCTGCGAATGTCTAAGCTCGGAAACCGATAACCTACTCAAACAAGTTCTGCTTCAGGCCTTATTCAAACTTCCTCACCTTTTTCTCCTCATCTGGTGCCAAATGCGAGGCAAACCGAGACAACTCAATAAATCAAGCTACGTACTGAGATACTGTCATCTGCCCCTGAACCAAATGCATAAACTATGCTGCCTTTGCTCTCCGAACGATAGCAGGGAAATATCGCTCGAAAAATAGCTCCTTGAATCGACTCCACGTCACTGGCACTGGATCCCGCCTCTGCTCCTCAATCAACCTTACTGATCTCCACCAGCGTTTTGCCTCTCCTATCAGTTTGAACGTCGTGAATACTACCTTCTATTCGTCTATATATGAAAGCACTGCCAATGTCTCTTCAATGCCCTGGACCCAATTTTCAGCTATAATCGGGTCAGCTCCTCTAGCAAAAGATGGGGGCTTCATCCACGTAAACTGCTCGATCATGCAACTACGCTCCCCTGAGCTCTTGGCCATCTCAGCCATCACCTGATGGGTGACACTGCGCAATACTACATCAGTATCTCCACCTCCCAAACTGGAAGGTCTTGCTCCATCACCTCCAGCATTTGTACCACTGCTTCCTAGGTCCATCCTGAGAAGACAAAGAACACATTTTAAAGACCCTATCTCCCGTACATATCTTATTTATTTCATTCAACTAAAATCTCATATTAACTATTAACTATCCTCCTTGATCTTAATTCAAAATCAAATCCTATAACCCTAGACACACGACCCGACAATAGTTTACGATGGTTTTCCTGAATTCGTCACCCCACGAAAGACACAGAAACTACCATGGAAATCCTATACCCAGACAACAGAACAACACCTCAAATTTTTTCTTATGCTCTAGTATTGCTTCCGCTACACTCTAAAGTCTACAAAACCTAGCAACCTAGGCTCTGATACCAAACTGTAACGACCTGATTTACCTTCAATATTTTTATTTTATTTCCCTTATAAACAAATACTAAGAAATTTCACTGCTCTGATACCTTTTAATATAAATCAAACCAACATCACGGATCAAATAGGACTCGTGGAATTTGAGACACGATAAACTACCTAAATAGCGGGAAGCATAATACATACAACCATATCAATATATACAATACCAGAGTGTCATAATATTTCCCAAAATATACATACACAATCGTACCAAATACCCTCATCTAGACCTAGGGACTACTCAAAAATAACTTTCCAAAATACTCACCCTACAGACAGAGCAATAATATAGTCCCTCTATCTACTAGCCTGATATGCTCGCCTAACTGGATCACTTTAAAAATGTTAAATCACTGGGATGAGACAACGCTCAATAAGACGAAATATGTTATTAGTAGTGTGTGGCAGGTGAGTTTATGTATTTGTAAAATTTGATCTAGAAATACCATAAATAACTGAATCTGAGAAAGCACGTATAGATAATGTACAGTATAGCTTATACCTATGTTACCTAACATAAACTATTTTTTCGAATTTCCTATTCATAATACTTCTAGTATTTATAAATATGTCTATAGTTTCTAAAAATATGAATATATATATATATATATATAAAATAACTGAGAAAATTTCCTTGGATGGATAACTGAAAGTCATGATTTAACCCCTTATGATAGGATTGTGCAACCTGAAGGTGAGACCTATCCTGGATGGCCAACCAGGAGAAGTCAACTGAACTCCTAAATTCAGATCAGCCTCCTCAACCCTAACTAACGGGGAGTCTGTCCACAACGTGGGCACGATCAACTACTGAATACCACATACTATCTAAGTTATGTGGTTGCACTTTGAACTGAATATAACTACGATATCGTACTCTGCTGACTAAATCTGGTCCATCAGGATCTGATACTCTCTATATATATCTGATGATTCTATAATACTATTTTTCCATGATTTTGAAATAACCATAACATTACAAAACTGATCTGAAAATCTGAGTAACTATCTAAATATTTAATGTCTGCATTACTGTGGATTTGATAATCTAAGTGTTATGGCTCTAAAATCATGGTGTTTTGAAACTGCTGAAAATATATGTTTTTGTACATATGTTATAAATCATGTTTCTAAATAAACTGTATAATTTCTATCTGTATTTGTACTGTAAATTCATCATTCTATAATATATATATATCCCATGATATTTCCTGCTAATATACTGCAAAACATGGTATTTGTAATTGCATAAATACTGTGCTACTCTGCTATAAGCTCATGCCACACGATTTAAATAAATAAATTCACATGTTCTAAGATCTATATTTTCTACTATGCAAATATTTTATAATCTGAATAATAATAATCTGGTAAAACATATATTTTCTGCTGATAATCATACTAAAATTTCTAGCAAAACATATTTCCCTTACCTAATTATTTGAACACTAGTTGTTATTTACAATCCCACGTGTATGGCATTCATAATTTCAACATCCTAAAATAACACACGTAATTCCTCAATCAACAACTGAATTCACCTAAAAATTATCGCATACACATTTCCCCAAATCCACATATACAAAATTCCTAAGTTATAATCCATATATCATTTTACCTGAGTTCCTGAAATACCACCCTCTGGGGCCCTCAACTCTTGGCTATAGGGTCCCAAAACACTCTATTCCTAAAAATATAATAACCTAATTTTACTTCACAAAACTTCAGTATGTTCTCATAGAATACAAAATCTCAACTCAGATAAACTTGATAATACTGAAAATACCCAAATATTCAACTTACCCTGGTTTTGGGATGGTTCCCAAACTTCTCAAATCGACATTTCACTCTAACTATATTATAAAGAATCTCCCCAGGATCACCGTGGTAGCTTCTAATCGTCAAACTAGGGAGAGACAAAGCCAAAAACTTAGAGAAAAGTGAGAGAACCCCGTTTTTAGAGAGAAAAAATGAGAGAGAGAGAGAGAGAGAGAATTTCCTTCGCTGAAAACTCGTTTCCTGCATATTTATAGATGTATTGACACATGGCCTCGTCAACGAGCCGCATCACCTCGTCGACGAGTCCAAAAGGAGTTTCGTCGACGAACCCTTACTCCTTGTCGACGAAATCCAGGTCCTGAAAACCGTCCTTTCGATATCTTCTCGTTGACGAGACACGTGTCCATGTCAACGATCCCAAGAAGCTTGTTCATCAACGAATGCGTTTACTTCTTCCATTATTTTATTATTTAATTACCATAATTCTACGAGTCTCTACAATTAGTCGTTTCCAATTTCCACTCGACAAACTCTCGATGCTTCTCGATGTGCCATCATGAGTTTGAGGGGGGATGTTAGATAATATATCTTTGCAATCTCCTTCTCCCTCTCTTTTGTATTGAATATTGATTGTCAACATATTATTAATCTTATCAATAGTGACCATCAAAGCATGGAAAAGATTGTTGCACAAAGTTTTCAGAGGCCATGTGTAACGCCCTGAACCCACCAAGTGGGGCCCGAAGGTTACGTGTTTTATTCACCTGTTTCTGATACCATACACCATAATCATGCAGCGGAAATAACATAAACAACCTCAAATTAAATATCAGAGTCTATCTAAAACTCCCAGAAGCAACAACATCTATCTGTTTATATTACAACCCAGTATTTAAAAAAAAACATATATTATACACATATTGTTATTACAAACACCCCCAGGATTTATCAAAATTTCTACCCTGCCTGGAGCTCTAAGCTCGATCGCCTGATGGACCTAAAAGTATAATCATCCACTAGGGTGAGACACATCTCAGTAAGGAAGAATAAATCATAGCAATGTGTGGCAAAGAGTTTAAATAAATTCATAATATATATTCATTTGTATTTCACTATCAACAGCAGCTGAGAAAACGCATCATTAATAACATCTCTGACCTCTGATATCAAACACACATTCATAATTATTTTTAATAATAATACCCTAGGAAAATGAAAGATTACCCGCTCATACAAGTAGTTTCCCTCTGCTCTAATACTAATATCAGGGCATTCACCTTACTTAGTAAGCTCTCAAGCTATGTATATAGGCAAAGTCTCCAAGAATAGGGAAGATTACCCGCCCATACAAGTAGCTTCCCTGTAACGATCTCAAATTCCATAATATAAAATGTAACATATTAAATAAAAAGTCAACCCGAACCCGTGGGTAACGGGGACACCTATCAATCACAGCGAAAACCTAAGCAGTAGTAAATATAAAATCTCAATCATCCAACCATAAAATATAATACCAGAGTTTACTATATCATCAAAATACTGTATTAATGTACAACCTTCAAAACATCAAAATAACCCTAGGATCATACAACAAAAATCTCCGAATCTTAGGTCAAAATCTTACCCTCCTAGTGGGGTAACTCAATAAGATCAACGGCGGCCACGACCCGCCTGTCTCTCAGGGTCTCCTGAAATATTAATTAAGTTTGGGGGTGAGACACTTCTTAGTAAGGGAAAATAAACTAAATACAGTTGTGTGGCAACATGAACATTTAATAATATAGATATACAGTGTATTTCACATATTGGTAATCATTCACCATAATATACTAAATCATCATATGCTTTCATATTTGCTAATAAATCATATTGTTCATAAAACATATGTTATAACTGATAATACTGAAAACATACCTAGAATGAATAGTTAGCTAATGTCATGTATTACCCCCTATGACGAGCTGTGCAACCTAAAGGCGGGACCTGACAATGGCTGGCCGACGACTGCCGAGTCAAATATGTTTGTAAGTACGATGGGCCCGCCACACCCTAGTCTGAACTGCCAGGTGGACGTCCACACTCTACTGAAAGCCACATCAACTATCCATCTCCCACCCCCTCGTGGAGTGGTTAGCACTAATCTGAACATAGATATCTGATCTATATAGCTACGGTACCGAGCTCCTGAACTAAACTAAACTAACATCCGGGTTCTGATAACATATAGTATATGATAATATAGCATCTTTCATAATTTTCATAAAAATGGTCTCGCGCCAAACATTTCATAAATACGACCTCATGCCAATCATCTCGTAAATACGGCCTCGCACCGAAATCATACATAAATACGGTCTCGCGCCAAAATCATACATAAATGTATATCATTCTGAAAATAACCAATCTATCATGTATTTTCAACATCATAATGTACTGTATTCTTTCATAATTTCTCAAAACATATTTCATTTGTATCATTGTCATAACATAATATTCTTCCATGTAAAATAATATTCATGCCACACAATTGCTGTATAAAACCATACATTGTATCCTGAAATCATAATTTCTGACATCTCATACATATACATACATTTCAACGTAATAGCAGTATTTCCCAAATGTGCATTTCCTTCGTAATATACAGATATTATACATGTTTTCCTGAAAATAACTTTTCTCATAAATAATAATACTTGGCATGAAAATAACTATTTTAGTTTATTCCCTTACCTGACTACTGAGAAAACTCCTAAAATATCCTAGTCTACCCCCGTAGGATTTCCTGATCAATACCCAGAAACTGAAAACTCTCAATATTAAACTTCAGTATTTTCACGTGTATATCATTTCTTATAACTACCGTAAGACCAAATTTAGCTTAAAAAGCCTTACCTCAACTCAGGGATGATTTCTAACTTACTTTCACCAACGATCTGCTCTGGTAAATTTGGAGAGATCTTCCCCAGGAGCATCGTGATGGCTTCATATTGTCGAACCGGCATAAATTCGACCCAAAATCGAAGAGAGAGAGAGAGAGAGAGAGAGAGAGAGAACCGAAGGGGAGAGAGAGAGAGAGAGAGGATGATATTTTCCAAATTTTTGACGTTTAAATCGGGTTTTTGATATTTATAGGACTAGATTCGTCGATGAGCCACGTCATTCATTAACGAGTCCTTCAATAATTTCGTTGACAAAATCCACTTCTCATCGACGAAATTCAATCAGCTCAAAAACCTCTCTCGGTATTTTCTCGTCAACGAATCCTGTCTTCGTCAACGAATTTTCTTATACCTTCGTCGACGAATCCCCTGTATTCGTCGACGAAGCCCTGATGATTTCCATTGTTATTCCTTCCCAAAGTGCAATGTCGTCGACGAATGCTAAGTCAACTTCCTCCTTCTGTTACTATTTCCATTTCCCTTACTCTTTATTATTTAAATCCTATTATTATTCGGGTTGTCACATTCCCTCTGCTTTGGAACCAAACTGAAAATTACCAAGGCACTCGTCTTTCTCAGCAAGCTCTTGGTAGAAAGTTTTACTTTGCCATAAATATACATACAATTAATTTCATGTACCGTTTATCTTATCATATCACATTCCAAAAAAATTATCGACACAGAATAACACCATCCACACAGGACTCACATCCATATAGAATACATGGTCCACATGGGATTGTCCACATAGGACTCACATTCACACAGGATTCATGATCCACACAGGACTGGTCCACATAGGACTCACATCCACACAGGATACATGGTCCACACAGCACTCACATCCACACATGATATATAGTCCACAAAGGACTATCACATAGAATATAACTTGGTCTACACAGGCACCACTAACACCAGTACCAATCCCCATGACCTACCCATAGTATATCAGTAAAACAACCTCCTCAGGCTTGCCAATGCTCTACCCTAATATATAATGACAATATACGAACTCCTCAGGTCTGCCAACGTGTATCGTGATTACATCTAGGCAATATAACGAAACTCCTCAAGTCTGCCAACGTTATATTGTGATACACACGAATAACCACACGAAATGAATGAAACTGAATTGAGAGCTGTGTTGCAGGGAATAAAGATTTGCAAACATTTTGGTCATACCTGTATCGATATTGAATGTGATTCGAATATTATAGTTAATTAGATAAGAGTTAGGAAGTGCTCCTTGTGGTATTTGTGGGATTTTTGGGAGCAATTTATTGGTTTATTGGAGGGAGTTGATTTTCGATAAATCATTGGTATAGAGAAGGGAACAAAGTGCCATATGCCTTGGCTCGACAAGGTGCTATGGGGAGGAATAGTTTGTTTACAAATAGTAGTCAACTCCCTAGAGTTTGCAATGGTTTGAATAAATTGGAGAAGATTGGAACGGCTTATATGAGGTATGTTTAGCTTATTTTCTTTTGGTTTTTGCTTATGCTTTATGATGATTATCTTTTGTTTTATTTTGTTGCATGAGGTTTGTTTTGTAGGTCCTGTTTTGTTTTGTTTTGTTTGGACTTGTAATCCGGTATTTGGCTGGATGTTGGGTTTGTTCTTTGAGAGGTTTTTACCGTGTTGTCTTTTGTTATCTCCCATTGATTGTCTTGTAACCACGGTATTCCTCCGCCAAAAGTGAGGGGTTATCAATAAATAATTGGAGGTGTCGTCCTTCTTTAAAAAAAAAAGCAACCAGTATTCACAACTAATCTTTAATCACAAGTAAATTGTACTCACAGCTAGCCAATGTTCTCAATCAAACAATATATTTCATCATTCGGTACTCACAACAATCAATTAAATTATAAAAGTTGTATTTCTACCGCAAAATTTCTTTTCCATATATATTATATATCGAAAGTCATCAATTTTTTTTTTCCAAATGCCTAGCCATTCAGATAAATCATACCTATATATATATACTTGAATTAACTTGTTTATAATTAATAAAAACCTACTATAATTAATTCCTCTTACCTAATTTCCTAAATCACGCCCGCAAAGACCCCAAATCATGTTCGTGGCACTCAGCCGAACCCTAATTCAAAATCCGAGTTTATCAACTGAAATCTCAATAAAACGCTATTTTATCATTCCCTAAGCTCTATATACTTCATATTAACCATTAAACTATTATTTAATACTCTTACCTCAGTTTTGGGATGGTGCCTCGGAACTCCAAACTAGAAATTCGCTCCTCCTAAGATGCAAAGAATCTTCCCAGGAATCTCGTGGCGATTCCCGATCATCAATCCAAGTTTTAACGGAGCCGGAATCAAAAAAAGAAGTAGAGGGGTTCGTGGGTTTGCATGAGAGAGAGAGAGAGAAGAGTGTTAAATTTTAATTCTTCATATGAACTCTAGGTTCTTTTATAATTTCAGCACTGTCAAAGGAAACCGTCGCCAGCTTTCTCTTATTCTCATAAAACTGTCACCGATTTTCTATTAACCGGCCTAGATTTACCATTTACCCATTACTATTCCGCGGTGAAAAGCCAAAAATGTCGCCGATTTTTTTCCTTCTCCAAAAAACAATCACCAGTTTTTTCCTTAACCGACCCAAAAACTTCTTTTTCTCATTTATTTTATTATTTTATTTTTCCATGTCTCTACACCATGACTAAATTGCTAAGACAATATATGGAGTTGCTGCTGCTGCACACTTGAAGTTTCAAACTCTCCTTTTTTTCTTCAAACTCTCCTTTTTTTCTCTTTATTTTTTAATCTAGATGGCTCTGATACCATTGTTAGAAATAGGAGGAATGTTCTTCTCTTATCAAATTTTCATTTTATTCCATTCCAACGTTATTCCATTGTACAAACCACGACGACACGACCCAATGCCATCAAACAACTATTCCTTTCCTTTTCTTCCTTTCTTTCCTTACCAAACGAGGGAGCAGTGGTTGAGAGTGAGTGATTCTGAAGGAGAGTTAAAAGCAGGATTACCAAGTAAAAATTACCCTGAAATCAATCAGTTGAATCAGACGTGCTAGATATCATCAAGTAAATGAGCAGGCATTTGTGCATCTGGGTTTTCCAACTGCAACCATCTCTCTTTCTTTCATGATTTTGGTAAATTCCACCCACACCATACCTGAAAAGTCCTCTAGAATGGATTTACAGCAAATCATAGAGTCAAAGCAAAACACTGCACAATTATAAGAGTACAATGAAAGCGAATTTTTGAAGAAAACACTCTGAAAACCCTATTAATTGTTTCAACTTGGATACATCACACATTTTTAAATTATTTATCCTCGAAAATTTTTTTTCCAGCCAGAAAATCTTCGCCATCTACCAGCAAATAATACATACAAGCTCAAGGACATTGGTAAGTCTTGAGTCGCAAGACAAGCTCATTTGCCAATTAAGCAACATGCATTCCCATGCCCCGTCTTTTTTTCCCCTCCCTGAAAGCTTCTGACCACTCAAATCATGATCAAAATCCAAATACATTTCCCCCCCTATTCTCAACTAAAACATTGCAAGCTCAATATCAATCAGAGGAATGCTATTCCTCGAAGTAAATGGCCTAAAGGTACAAGGAAAACATAGCCGACATTCCAATGAACTGAAGAACTAGATATGCACTCAAGTGTTCATCTTTTGATTCTTTCAAGAGGATCCCCGTTCTTCAAGTTTGAAGTAGGATGAACAGCTGCAGCTACTTTCTCCTGAAGGTTGAACTTCTTTGCTATGAGTGGTCGAACATCTTCAACTCCAACCAAGCTCTCCAAAAACGGTAGTAATAGTTTCAATTCTTGATCAGAACGGTCATCAAACCAGCTTTCAATAGGTATTCCATTGTCCACTTGGAACCCAAATGCCTGAGAATAAAATAACCAATCTCAATTGATAAAAGAGAAGGGAAAAACAGAGAGATTGAAGAGAGAGAGAGAGAGAGAGAGAGAGAGAGAGAGATTATTCTTTGTACAACTATGTATAGGCAAGCAAACACAAAAGACAAGCTCATCACCACTTCATAAACATGATATGGTTCTTTAAAAGATTAAACTTAATGTTGAACTCTTCAATGACTTGATGCTATCAAAATAGACTGGTCATTTTAAGTCAACAGTAATTCAAAAGTTTTATTTGTGCCAGTACAATGGGTGCATGGGAGTCTAGTCCCACTCTAAACAAATAGGCCCATGTATGACCACAGCCAAAGCGGAAGGAACTGCTCAATTATGAAAATTATCAACCACCACCAATAAATTTGATTACTCTTTAAAATAACCACACAAGATTTCTGCTGTTCAAACCCCATTTGAGCTGCTGTTCTTCTTAACCAATGCAATACAGATTTAACCATACTTGCAATTATATATGAGGACAACAACCAAATCTGCTTCTACAAGTTCTAGAGTATGCTCTACCAGAGAAAGAAATGTGAGTTTATTTATCGATAGTGATTCGATACTCGCATTGGCTCTCATGTAAGAGCAACACGAGACTCCCACCCCATGCTTGAGGGGGACCAAAGGAAGGAGATATGAGAGTTTAGAAGCAGTTAGGTATCAATATCAAAAACTATGAAGCAAATCAAAAAATAAAAACTAACTAAAACTAAAAACTATTTGATTAATATTTATAAAACAAGTACATAATTAAAACCTTGATTGAACAAAAATGTTCATTTCTATCCTTGAATTAAATAATAATTAAAAATATTATTTAAATTATAAAAATACCAAACAATACAAATTAAAATATATCATAATAAAAATATAAATTATTATTATCATTTTACTAAATTATTATTTTAAATTTTAAAAATATAGATTTTTTATTTTAACAATATTTTAAATTCACATTCTTTTTAGTTTTTATTTGTGTTTTAATTAAAAGTATGTATAAAATAAATCTTTATGAATTCATTCTTAAAATTTAATTTTGTATAATAAAGTATTATGGCAACAACTACTAATTAGGGTGGCAAAACGAGTCAAAACCCGACGGGTGACCTGTGACCTGCTCTTTTAAATCAGATTTGGGTTTAATACAAGGTGACCTATTTATAAATAAGTCAACTTGGACCCGACCCATTTATTAAACGGGTTAAGGAGGTTCAGGTCGGGTCAATTTAACTTATTTTATATATTCATAGTGCAATCAAACCCTGTTACCCTAGCACCCTAACCTACCCAGTACCCATCTGCCATCTCTGAATCTCCTGCTGCTGCTAGTTGCTGCCTGCTGATTCTCCTGCTGCTGCTAGCTGTTGCCTGCTGTTCTGATCTCTCATCTCCCGATTTTCCCTCACTCTCAGTCTCACTCTCAGCCTCGCCCAGTCACCCTCACTGCCTCTGCACTCAGGAACCTGCTACGGTGCTACCCAGACGGCAGCCTCAGGGCCTTCCCCCCTGCTATGGTGCTCTACCCAGACAGCAGTCGGCTCGGAAGATTGGCAGAAGCCTCACAGCCCTCAGTCCTCACCCCCTCCCCCATGCTACGGTCCAACAAAGTGCATTTTAAAAAAAAAATTTGTCATTTATATGAAATGTTTTAAGAAGTTTTTTTTAAAAAATAAATTATATTTTAAACGGGTGACCGGTTTATTAAACGGGGCAGATTTGGATTTACCCATTAGTCACCATTAATAAACGGGTCAACCCAAACCCGTTAAACCTCAACCCGTTTAAGACCCAAACCTGGCCTGTTAACCAATTTTGCCACCCCTCCAACAAGCTATCAAAACAACTTAAACCATAAAATATGATTTTTTGCTTTCTCAGAAACAGCAAAAAAATCAAGAACATAAATTGAAAACACAACATAAACAAACCTGTTATTACAATCTGTTTCATCAGGGTAGAAATGAAAATAAAATAACAAAAAACAAAATGACACCTTATATTTGTACCCTATTTGCTACAACCAAAAGGCCATGAATAGTCTTGTTAACTGCAGCAACCAGCACTTTTTATGTTTAATTTCACTTTTTCACTAATTAATAACAGTTATTGATGGCATGTTTTCAATTATTTTTAAAGACCAAATAAATTTAATTATTTTCGACTGCACATGTTTATCTCTAAATGTATTCATTGGTTCAGCATTGCACCTATAAATACCCTCTACCTCCATACTATTGGATCATCAGCAAAAGCAATATACGTTCTGCATGAAAAACATGTGCTTCTGAGTGTTCTATAAAAAGCCAAGTATTTAGCTATACTATTCAACACTTATAAGCCAGGCCTGTGTGAGTACACATACTATATAGTATTATAGTATGTGGCAAATTGTTAGGCTTGTATCCTAGGAAGCAACCATGTAAAATTCATATTCTGTTACACCAAAAAAACACTGCAAAAGCCGTGCAATTCACAAGAGATTTGATCCATGCCTTAATCTTGACATTGCTGCTAACTGTTTGTATTGCGAGTTTTTAATTTCCTTGGTGAACAAGTTCCCACTTTCCTACAACTACATTTATGTAAGTGGGAACCAAAGCAAGCTTCAAGTTTTTAAGTGAATTGGTTCTTAAAAAGGATATTTGAGCCTATAGAATAAGTTCGATCTTCAGTGCCACCAATTCTTGTAATTAAAATTAAAATTTTCAGCAGAAGGTTGGAAGGGTTCTCCAATTTCCAAGCGCAGAAGTTTTTCACATGAGGGTATATTAGATATAATAAACATCATTCCTGAGACTCATCTAATAGCTTCAGACTTAGGCGGATAGATTCTTTAATAAGGCAATGTTACATTAGCCACATCACATTTATAAATTTCTGTAAGGAGATGAAAATAATAACAGAAGTACCTGTGGAGAGTTATCGATTATGACAACACGTGCCAAATCACGGCCAAGAACAGACAGGTCTTTTAGGTAATTCCCTTCCACGTAAACACAGGATTCACGATAAACACGGTGGCGAAATACTTTTCTTTTAGGATCCAACACATTGAGAAGCTGCTCTGCATAAATGCTTTGACTGGCTGTAAATATAATAATCTCAAAAAGACCTGCAACTTTGTCCATAAAATCTCTGAGGTGAGGACGACATCGAACATAGACAGTCTGCTCCACAAGATTGAAGTTCACAGGAAATGTGAAGTCTGCATCATCACAAGGTTCAAGACTAGAGTGCACTAAGGTCTCTGCAAAATCAAAAACTTCACACTCAGCATATACAGGTCTCTGCCTAATAAAAAAAAATTCACTCACCATATACAACTAGCCTCTAGGTGAATGTGGGAACTCAATACGAAACATGCATACAGTAAAAACAGATGCGATAAATGATAATAATTTATCAGCATCTCTTATGAAAAAAGAAAATGTGAATTGAGGTGTCGGTTTAATTCTTAACTGATCAAATCTCTGAATGTGGAAAAATAAAAGCAGACGCTTCCACTTTAGTCATCAACTTCCCACAAATACGCCGACTGTAAACGTGCTATCACAATTATGTTTATTATGTAAATAAAACAATAAAGCATCAATGTGTCTGTGAACCAACATGTGCACGCATGACCATAGTTTTCTTGACTCGTCATCTAAAACACGTACACACAAGAACATCACAGAATATCTGATCATTGTCCTCTAATTATTTTATATATGCATACAAGTTGCATTAAAAAACAAATGGAAGCAAACCAATGCTCAGCAGTTTTTTTTTTTTCAATACAACAGCAGTTCACAGAAAAATACCATTAATGTTCTTACCATCCAAATCCAAAACAAGAGAAATTGGAGGGCAACTGCGTGTTTGTTTGGGTAACAGCATGCGCCGGAATGTTGGGACTACCGATGACAAGTCTGGTAAATTCTTTATGAATAAATATGGATCGAAATCATCAAATTCCTCAAAATCTTCCTCATCTACATGGACATTGGTTGACATAGGATCTTGATCGTGCTCATCAATGCATTCCAGCTTTGAGTTTTTCATTGCAAGGTATATAGCTGAAACTCCAGATGGAAGGTCGGCACCAAAATCCACATCACATGGGAAGTTCTGAGCATTTGTATACGATGAAAGCAATTGACCAGCACAATTGGCACTTGAAGTTTTGGATGATATATCTATATCCACTTCCATATTACCAGGACATGATGCTTTTATTGAAGAATTTTTTTCCTCATTAAGAACCTCTGAATTAATAGACTCAGAATTTTTTTTTTCATTGACCTCTGAGTGCCCTGGCTCACAATCCTGATGGAACTTGTGGTCTCCACCATGGAAAAATTTGCTGAAATCAACTGACAAGGTAGGGGAAAAAAAAGGATAATGAAGATATAAGTTCCAGAAAATAATGGAGGTGGCAAAAGTAATGAGGACAAATTATGTTTCAATTTAATATCTACCTCCATTTACAATTTCCCCTCCAACACTTCTTGATTTAAGGAAGGCGGGAGAAAATATAGTTTCCAATTCGCGATTGGCAGTTTCCTTGCTACAACTCTGCAATAAGGGCAAATCACATTTGCAAGAAAATCTTCATGTTCGAACATAGAATTTTTCCAATCACATTTTCCGAATTTCTAACATTTATAGAGCGCACTCTCATGATTCAGAGGCAGAAAAACAATGACGACCAATTTCATGATCAAATTCGGGAGATGAGGAATGACCCAAAAAATGTATTATGCACACAAGATTTTGATCATTGAGTAATAAACAAAGAGAACACCTACAATCTTAACCATATCATTTCCTTACTGATGCAACAATTGCTCTTCATAGCATGAGTCACACAACCAAACCATCTAAACCAACTCTCAGACATAAGACTAGCCAACACCATCTCCAATACCACATATTGGCTTCTTTTTTTTTTTAAGTTCAAATCTTTCTCATATTTACCACTCGAACATCTCAAATACTTTTTCCATGATCCTCTGATGTAGGACAGATGGCAACTATTTAATGCTCCTGTTGCCACCAACACAGTAAGCTCACTCATTGCCACAGGGACACATTTTGTGGCCTCAGCAGGCATCTGGTTTCAGTCGTAGTTCATCACTTGTTGCATATGTCATTTAATACTTTTGCACTTCAAAATTTGAAGCTGATTTTTTTCCTCGAGGAGCATTGATGTAGGAAAAAAGAAAACTATCTGGTTGGAGAGGCTTGAGCCTATTTGGAGGCCTAATTCAAAGAAGCAGAATACTCGAGCTAAGCCTGTTAATTTTTAAATAGTATTTTAATTACTCATAATGGTTCAGTCACAAATTTTGTAATCCTATTTCCTATATATAGTCATGATTAATAGATTTAACAATCTTGAAATTAATGAATTTGAATTGAGTGTGTATTTCTCTTCCACCCCCACCCCCCCCAGCCATCATCTCCATTATACTCATTTTACAGAGAGATACTATTTTCTTGGTTGCTTAAAAAATTTATATTACTTTGCATGATTTGTCGTACAACTACAAAACTTCCAAAAATAACCTACATTTAAATTCATTTATCAAGGCACGTTTAAGAATTGAAATCATTGAATGAATAATTAGCCTTGAGATTTAGTTTAATACTTGACCATTAAAGGCAAAGGCAACATAAAAAACAATATGCATGTCAAAATGTGAAACATAAATTACAAAGCCAAAAATAAAGCAATAATACAACATTAAGACGTGTGCATGTGCATTGTGGAGGTAGTGTAAATAATTACCTTGCAGTCCAAGGAAGCACCATTATATGCATCATACCCCAAACAAGCATGAGAAATCTTGTCCTGCTGCAAGCCGCATCTAGCATTCAAATTGGTTGCAGCAATTGGATCCTCAATTTTCTTCGGAAAGGTGCCAGCTAGAAGTTGCAATCAGTAGACCATGTAAGTTTACATGTAATAAAAGGAATCAATTAATGTATTATCAAAATCCAAAATCACGAACAAAAAATTCAATGTAGCACTTACAAAAGCTTTTTAACTACAGAAAGAAGAGTTCAAGTGTGAATGTCATGGTTAAACTTATTCAAAGGCATGATCAGGAAAATATGATACACAACAGATGAACAAAATGATGCATTATCACTATGAACAGAAAGTCATGTGAACAAACAGGCACAGTTACAATATGATCTTCTAAGCAAATTGCATCAAAATAAAGTGTGACAAAGTAAAATATATAATTACTACAGTTGAACAGAATATATTGTGTTGGTATATATTAGTGCAATTGTGACTGTAAGTGTGAAATATACACAATGAATGCGGCACAAAATATAAATATACATTTTTCAGTGACCACTAACATATCTTTTCTTAAGCATATAGCAGAATAAACGATACTGGTGCATCTAAACTACATGTGCACAGCATTTATGTGCATTGAAGTTTAAACTTTTTTTTAACTTCTTTAGCTGATTTTTTAGGTTTTTTGTTTGAAAGCCAGATTTAAAAGTTGCTAGAGTCCTTTCTTTTCGCTTTATTTAATAATCTTGATTTTTCATATCTTCCCCCTTGTTTGGATTTTTCTATCCCAAGAAAAATATTAATAAAAAGCTCAAAACCCAACATTGTACTATCTTATCTAACACAAAAAGGAATACAGATTTAAAAACTTTTCAAAACCCAACATTGTACTATCTTATCTAACACAAAAGGGAATACAGATTTAAAAACTTTTCAAAACCCAACATTGTACTATCTTATCTAACACAAAAAGGAAAACAGATTTAACTTACTTTAATATTCAAAATGTTACATCCTCTGTGCAAGCAGATATTTTTGCCAATGATAATGCAGTTTTGCAAGCTTAACATCAAACTACGAATGATAGAAATTGAAACTTTAAGTTTGCATTCTTCTTTAGCTGATTTTTTAGGGTTTATGTTTGAAAGCCAGATTTAAAAGTTGCTAGAATCCTTTCGTTTTGCATTATTTAATAATCTTGATTTTTCATATCTTCCCCCTTATTTGGATTTTTCTATCCCAAGAAAAATAGTAATATAAAGCTCAAAACCCAACATTGTACTATCTTATCTAACACAAAAGGTAAAACAGATTTAAAAACTTTCTTTAATATTCAAAATGTTACATCCTTCGTGCAAGCAGATATTTTTGCCAATGATGATGCAGTTTTACAAGCTTAACATCAAACAATGAATGATAGGTATTGAAACTTTAAGTTTGCATTGACACGCCAAACACATGATACTGGTTATTAAAACATGCAAATGTGCACACTGACCAGTTCCTTGCTACAATGCCAGTGTTAAAAAGGCACCTCGTTTGAATTGTGTAACCACTGGTCTTTTTTGTAGTGATGTGAGAGAAAATATTCTCTTAAACAACTTACCAAGGTCTCTCTCTCTCTCTCTCACACACACACACACATACCACCAGCATCCTATACGAATAAAATGAACCAAAGAAGCGCACTTTCATAACATCAACCTGCAGAAAAAGAACCAACCCACCTGATTTCTGTTTTCTAGCAGAAGATGTAATTATATCTGCAACTTTCTTTTCTGCAACTTGCACAATTTCCGATACTTTTCTCTGAGATCTTGATACCCTGGGACTGGCATGGTCTCTAGAAGAATTTCTTCCAGAAACTCTTTTCTTGGTTTGCATATCCAAATCGAGAAGAATATCTTGATGTTGAAAATGCTGTTATTATCCAGTTCACTTCGGCAGATTGGTAAAAAGAATCAGAAACAAAATGTCCTTCCTGTTCAGTTACAAAAATATATAAAATTCAATCAAAGAACAACAGTTGAGCTAAGAATAATAATTAAACAAATCAAACAGTGCCAGTGACTGTCTTTCTTATTTGTGTCTTAGAATTGTAATTTTCCAATAGAGAATGGTCCGCAACTTCGGAACATAAACAACATAATCCCTGTGACTCTCAGGATCTGAATAGAAACCCTTATCTTAAATATATGCAAATGTATATGACCTATTGGATCATTAATAAGCTCTGAATAGAGTGCAAAATATAAACAACTCATCAGTCACAAAATATTTCCAAGGCAAGGCAGCAGCTCTGCACCAAAGTCCAAACACGTGATAAGTACCACAAATATGAAAGGAAGTCGATAATGTCATTCATTTCAGCTGCAAATCTTTGGTTATTCTTTTGCTTGCATATTGCACACGTGGGATCCAGATCATTGCACGGTGGCATACCATTAAAATTGGCCATAAACTGTTTTCCTGGCTAGGTAGTCTCTGTTGTACCTTTTTTTTATTTTTTCTTTTTTCTTTTTGAAACTGACACTCAAATCATATGAACAAGGGGTGAAGAGGAACCATAAAAAAGATAAATAGTGGGTGATCACCAAATCTGATCAACTTATGGATTCATGGTCAATGTTATAAAATTCAATGTATGTGATCATTAAGCCATAAACGAATGCTTCGCTATCTTTTAGGAGAGGCTGCCAAATGCCATTGTAATATTTGATTGTGAAAGCCATCAACTTATTCGGATTTAGACTTCCTTTTTCCATTAAGAAATGAGGCTGTTCGATACTTCCATCCAATCCCTTTCCACTCAACAGAGGCATGCAAAACCTCTGTATCTTACATTTCTCACCCACCATGCAATTTTCCTGTCCTCAGATGTTAAATCTCCCATCAATTTTTTAATTACTAAAGTGAGCTCCTGTTCCACACATAAAATGTTAGGGATTGATGCTCTCATCATCCTGAACTCAAATTAAAGTGCACATGTGAGGTTTTCCATTTGCCATTTGAAATTGAAATTTGAAACACAAGCGAAGCAGTTCAACTTTTCAGATTATTCTTACACAGGCATAGGAATCACAACACATGCTATCATTCTAGGGTTTAAAAAAAACTTAATTCAAAAAAATGCTCAAAGCATCCCAATGAACCCCACCAAACTCCAGCCAATGTCAGGGGAGAATCAAGAAAACCAATACACAAAATATAATTAAAAACAATCAAGCTTTCAACATAATAACAAAATTAAATTCAGCTCAGCATCATCAATAAATTACTCCAAATAAACAGGCCGAGAGATATTTCAACATTACGCACACAAACAAACAAGTCAACCAAAAAAACAAAAAAAAAACAAAAGAATCCCATTTGTATGAACATTTCAACATTTTTATGCCCTCGCAACCGTTAATCCACGTGAACGAGCATGATCAACAACAAGACAGCCAAAGCTTAAACCCTAAACCCCACATTACACAAACCCTAAAAGCATAAAAATGACAAATCAAAAGACAAAAACAGTCGATAAAGAACAACATCAGCACCAATAACAACAACAAGAGCACATAACCATGAGGAAAAAGAAAGTAAACTTCAAAATCCTGTACCCGAGACAGATGGAACAAGCGCAGATCCCAAAACGCCGAAGTTGCAGCAGCGGCAGCTGAGATCGAAAATACAAAAGAAACAGTTCACGAGCCCAGACAGTCGAGCTGCAATCGGAGAAAACAGAAACCCTAGAATTTTTACCAGTGCCGTGATTAATAACACTGTGGATGAGTTTTTCCCTCCAAAGATTGAAAAGAGAGGGAAACACAGAGAGTAATCGAAAAAAAAATTATATTTTTTTGTCCGAAGAGCGATAATAAATCGAATAAGAAATGTTTTCCGGACAAATGAAATCGCAATTTTCCTGCGCTTATGACTCCCTTCTTACCAAGGAGTCTCCGTGTGGCTCCATCTCCGTGGGCGATTATATTGTCATCTGTACTCGCCAGAAGAATCGAGCGCGTGGATTGAGCGATGAAAAACTGACATGTGTGAGTGAAACTAAGCGATTTTAGTTTGTTTCATATTCGCAGCGAGTGGGATTTTTGTTTTGGTCAAAATTACAGCGAGTGATCAATTATGGAAAGGCAAGTCAAGACGACGTCATTTAGACGAGTAATTTGATAAAATTGACGCCCCCAACAGCTATAACGGCCCCGATAAGAGAGGGAAAAGAGTAAGAACAGAAATTTTTGTGTTAGTCTTTATCTTTTTGAACAAAAAATGAGCAAATGATCCACAAGTTGAGAATTTTAAACAATAGCCCCTGCTGATATGACATTTCCTGATTGACCCATTATATGAAAATCTTGATCAATTAAGCCCGTGCATCGGACTTTAATTCATATTTTCCAGTCAAATCTTGTTTGTGTAAATTAATAGTCCCTTCATAAGCTTCGCCTTCAATATTTCACTATTTTGTGAAATATTTTGTGATAAAAATTTGGTAAAGTTATATTTTTAATTTTCTTGATTTGCTTTTTTCATCCATAAAAAAAAATAAAAAATAAACAAGAGGCTTCTAATTGATCTAATACATATTTGTCTAAAAATATTTACATATTCATAGTTAGTGCAAAAGATACTAACCTTTTTTGGGATTTGGCAAAGAGATAAGAACTTTTTTAGAAATTTCAAAAATCTCAAGGAGACCCTAAGATTTTAAAATTTTCAATGACCTTTCCTAATATTTTTCAAAAAGATACAAATGTTTCTTTGTATTTTGTATTAAAAAAAAAAAGAAATTCTTTTGAAAAATGGTTTAGGTATCTTATCAAATTTTATAAAAAATTTACGACATTTTTAAAATTTTGGTGAGCGCCAATAAAATGTTTTAAATCTCAAGAAATATTCAAATAAATTGAAATAAATGAAATTTTTTTAAGTAACATTTTTTTCAAATATTAAAATATAAAAAATGTCACACCAAGATTGCAATTTTAAATATGGTATCAATTCCTTATGTGATGTCTCTTGCAATGAAGGAGAGGGACTAATTTGAACTTTGAAGATAGGATAAGGGCATTTTCAAATATAATCTTGACTCTTTAGGGGAAATCTCTAAATTCTACAAGTGGAAGGGCTTCCGTACCAACCCCTTCTGAGCACTTGCCCTTTTAATTGCATGTTCGGAATTTGAAGCCTCGTGGAGAGAATCCCTTTGAAATTTGAAAATTGAATTTCAAGTGCTCGTTCAGCTCCGCCCTCGCTTCCAACCAATTCTATGATTCGGCCCACTCTGGCTGAGCTGTACAGGTGACGTGGTAGGAGAAATTTTTAGGTGTGTGCAGCACGCGCACACGCGCGCACGCACGCGCATACACACACACACACACACATATTTCGCTCATACAGCCTAATGGTTTTAGTTAATCTAAAAGTTATTAGAAGATCTTAGTTCTAACCTCGTTGCCTTTTTTTATTATTTGGTTTTTAAAAATTTGCATATTCCATATAACTATCATGTATTCATTTTTCACCTAGAGTAACTGTTAAGTCTTGATATACATTATTAGTCGGTAATTTAATAATTTAAATTCTTATCTAAATTAAAAATCTAATAATTATTATTTATTGCATGTGCAAGTAGTGCTAAAGACTTAATATACATTATTGATAGTAACCTAATAGTTTAAACTTTTAAATAAATTTATAATTTAACAAACATTACTTATATAATACATCTTATCATTACAACAATTTGTTAAGCTTTTTGGAGAATATATTTCGTTTTGTGACAGTTTCTTAGAAAGACACAAGGATAAATTAAACAATAATCTCCCAAGAAAACATAAAAAATATGTAGATTCCATTTATGTAGATCCGTCATGGGTCTTATCTCTCATGTCTATCCGAAGATACAATCCCTCATAAATTTATCATATCTATGACTAACCTTACATTTGGGAACATATAAACCAGATATTGAATTTCAATTTGTGTGGATTTGGAGAATATATAGTACAAAATTGAATTAAACTAAATTTAAATTCACATAAATTAAAGTCCAAACGGGCAAAATCTATGCTCCTGAATATTATCTAAATAGTGAATAAACACGAGATCCACCAAGTAAATGGTGGTATTCAATACATGCATCTTATAACACCTAGGTTTCATTTGGGTTTAGGAATTTAATTAAAAAAATTTATTTTCAATATATTTTTCTTCTATATCAAATATTACTAAAAAATATATTTTAATAATGTTCTTTAAAACCTTGATAATCAAATATAAAAAAGCATATTCTCTTGTATTTTTCTTTTTTTTACTAAGGACTTGTTTAGAACTTGAAAAATATGAATATATATATATATATATATATATGTTTGAGTATGGAGGAAAGTAAGAACGGAAAATAAAATATCTAACAAATCAATGAATAAAATTTTAATTTTATATGTAATCAATATTTTAGTTTTCTTTATTTCTAATTATATCAAAACAAATTTTATTTTTATTGTTACTTGATATATAGAGAAAACTTAAAGGAAAATACATTTTTTCTTATTTTCTTTTTTTTTTTCTCAAACAAAGTCTCAGATCCAAATGGGGGCCCAGGGTTTTCCAAAATCAAAATGAGACCCAAGAAGAAAATTTTAGCCGGACAAGTAAGTTTATTCTTTAATTAGTCATGAAAGCAAACAAATACGAATTCAATCAGAGTGAGAATCCAATTATCCAAACGACAGGTCCTGAATTGGTGAAGACCAACACGGCAACACTAGACTTGCTATGTTGGTAGTCTAGGATCACCTAAAATATTCTCGTCACACTTGGGCCTTGTTTGAAAATTTAAAAATTTTAAGGAAAATAAGAAAGAATTTATCTTTTTCATGTTTAATTATCAAAGAAAGTAAAAATAAAAACAAAAAATATACCAAATCAATGAATAAAAATATGATTTTATAAATTATTTATATTTATTTTTTCTTAATTTTTAATTATTTTAAAATAAATTTTCACTTTTAGTAGTATTTGGTATAGAGGGAAAATATATTAGAAAATGAGTTTCCTTCTTATTTCCTTTCCTTTCATTTTCCTAACAAAAATCTTTGATCCATATAGCCCCTAAAAAATTTTTGCTATACGACTTTTTATTTTTTGTCAAGTAGAAATACTTTTTTTTTTTTTTGGAAAAAGATAGCGGCACCTCCTATCTTTATTAGAAAACCTTTCACTTATGACGGAGGAATACCGTGGTGGTTCCAACCTTGAGACTTGAGGAAAACAAAATCAAACCCCAAGAATCTAAAACAGACTTAACCAACTTATTCAAAACCAATAAACCAATGACCAACAACCAAACAAATAAATAATAACTAAACAACTATAAGTGGAAAACAAACAAAATTCTGGAAGATCTCAAGGAATAAACCAACCACTACAACCTTCACAAACACCAGCACAAAACATCACGAGTTCAAGGAAGGAAATCCCAACCAATCCAATCGAATCATTCCCCTAACTTGCTATGGAAGCTCATCCTGACAATTATATTATCGAAATATACCAGATTCACCCTGCTTGGCAAAAAAATCCGCACTTTGATTTGCATCCCTACAGACATGTTCCACTTTGTAATGTATGCTTCTCAATGCTAACACAAGCTCTTCCCACAATTCCCATAAGTTCCAAGCCGAACATTTCCCAGAATTAATCCACTGAACCAACAAGGCGGACTCACAGGCAATCTCCACTTGATCAAATCCAAGATCTTTGCATAGATTAATCCCTATAATAAGCGCTTTCAATTCAGTCATATTATTGGTTCCATAATCCACTAATGAGAAAAAACCTACTTTAAATAATCCTCTTTCGTCTCTTATCACACCTCCACCACCACAATTACCTGGGTTACCTTTACAGCTTCCATCCACATTCAACTTAACCCAACATATTCCAGGTTTACACCATCTGACTACACGAGGAAGACGAACCCTCACATTTTCTACGTGAATATCCAAAGCACGAATGACAACAATATCCGTGCAAGAAGCAGGTGCACATTTAGTTAACTTGTTCGAAATGGATCTCAGCCAATATTTAATATCAAGTCACATAGTTCTCATCAAATCATGAATTGATTCTATCCTAGCTCTACATCAACGAGTCCAAAGTCTCCAATTGATGAGACTAGGTATGAGACCTACCAAAATGCATAACTGTAAGACCCGTTTTGCACAACTAAACTAGAAATAAACTATGGCTTTCCATGTATTCATTGTCATACAACTAATACCCAACGCCACTGCTGCTTGTTTCCATACCTCCTGAGCAAAAGATCTTGTGCAAAACACATGGTCTAGAGATTCAATCTTGGCATTTGAACAACAACCACACCGAGAGGTCATCTAAACACCTACTTCTTGAATACGGGTATCAACCAGAAGACAAGCGAACCAAGACTTCCACATACAAATTGACACCTATTTTGGCAACATAGGATGTCGGATCCATTTTGAAACTAAGAATTCCTCTTTACGCTCCCTTATAATTTCTCAAACACTTGTCGTGGTAAATTTCTCATTTGTTGAAAGTTCCCAAATCACTGTATCTGGACCCTCCTTGCAAGAAATAGCAGAGTTCATTACTTCCTAAGCTTGTTCTTCACCCAACAAATCCACTAATAAATCAACATTCCAACCATCTCTGTCCCAACAAACTCGTGTTCATAGCTTATGGTTTATGATTTCTTGAACCTTAGCACAAAGGAGACCGGAGGCTAACCATAGATCAAACCTGAAGGAGGCCGACCTTTCTTTAATTTGAACACGAACATGCTCTAATACTTCAGGTATCACACGAACAATCGAACTTTAAAATATAGTTCATTTATCTGGCTTTATTTCTCTCAAGTGGTGTCTATTATTCAAATACTTGGCTTTAAAGAATTGAGTCCACAAATTATCCATAGTTAACAATCTCCACACAAACTTCATGTGCAATGATTTTTTCACTTCCTCAAAATCTCTAATACCCAAACCGCCCTCACAAACAAGCTTACATATATTAGGCCGCGAACACCATTTCCTTTTTCTTTTATCATTTACCCCACTCCAAAAAAAATTTGATAACATAGAATTTAACTTTGTGAAGACAATATTAGGAATGTCAATTACCGCCAATTGATGAATCGTTATTGATGATAATACATGCTTAATTAAAACTAAGTGCCCCCTTGAGAAAAAAACTTAAATTTCCATCCCGTTATCTTTTTCCTCAATTTAGCAACTAGAGGCTCTAAAATACGAGCTGTAAGACAACCCAATACCAAAGGAACACCCAAGCATGTAGCAGGGAACTCTCCTTCCGCAAAGTCAGCCATCCTTAACAAGGATCGCTTCCGAGCATAAGCAATTCTCTTTAACAAAAAAATACTTGACTTGTCTTTATTTATCATTTTCTCAAACCAATCCAGATTTTTAAATGAAACTTAAATAACAAAGAAAGGGGAATGGGAAAAATAAACAGAAGGAACCTGCCAAGCTTCGTCGAGGAACACAGGGTTTCGTTGACAAAGGCTTTAAGAATTTCGTCGACGAACACAGGGCCTCGTTGACGAGAAAATACCGAGAGGGGTTCTGAGGTAGCTTGAATTTCGTTGACAAATACAGGATCTCGTCGATGAAATTTGTGAAGGACTCGTCGACGAAGAACGGGCTCGTCAACGAACTCCCTTGTTTTATATATATATATACAAAAATCTGAATTTTTATCTTATGAAAGAAGCCATCACTCTCTTCTCTCTCTCCCCTTCGGCTCTCTCTCTCTCTCTCTCTCTCTCATCATTTTTGGGTTAGATATACGTCGGATCGATAATCCGAAGTCACCACGACGCTCCTGGCGGAGTTCTCTCCAAATCTGCTGGAGCGGATAGTGGGAGAAAGTTAGTTGGAAATCATCCCAGAGTTGAGGTAAGGCTTTTTAAGCCATATTTGGTCTTGCATTAGTTATAAGAAATGTTGTGCGCATGAAAATACTGAATTTTAATACTGGGGGTTTTCAGTTTCAGAGTATTGGTCAGGGAACCCCTCAGGTGTTAAACTTAAATGTTTTTGGGTAAAAACTTTCTACTCAATATTTGGATTTTTGATAGTTGAAGAAAATGTTGTACGCTTAGAAATACTGAACTTTAATTCTTGGATTTTTCATTTTCAGTGTAAAACCCCAACCTCGAATGGCCTGCGATATTAACTTTTTACTACTAATTTACAGCGGAAGCAAATAAACTCAATTTTTATTAAACCAGAGCGCTAATCATCCATATTACAATCATTTATTTCAAAAGAAAAAAAATTACACAAACATAAATATCTAAAACCATACTAATATTTCTAATCAATCTTTATTTTTTCTAATCCCCACCCGCATGCTTGCTAAGCTTGATTTCCGACATATCCTTCAGAGTTATCTGAAATAAAATACGATTGGGGTGAAACGACGCTCAATAAGTAAATAAAATTATTATTAGTGTGTGGCCAAAATGAGCTTTTAAAGAATTTCGTAAAACAATATTTAATACTATAACTTCAATACTGCTTTTAGAATAAATATAAATTTAAAAATTTCTGCTTAAAACTTTTGTCATCAATTTCAACAGTAAATTTTTTATAATCATATACTATAACTGCTAAATTAAACTTTTAACTTTAAAACTGTAAAAATATTTTATGATAAACATACATATACTTTTCCTTATACGTTTTCCTTAGATCGTCATTTAAGCACCAGAATGATTCTTTTCACGTAAACTTACACTTTTCCTTCAAATCATCAGTAACTATGTACACATAATTAAATATGTATAAACATATATTATAAAAACCACCCTTAGGTCTGTTTGCCGTAAGTCATGTTTACCCCCATGACTAGGTTGTGCGATCCGAAGACTGGACTTAGTTGGCTGGCCCACCAAACTAAATCAACGTACGTAAACTTTAAGTGAGATTTTCCTTATTAAGTTCTAGTCCAGAACCAGGTGTGCACTCAGGAGAAATCCACTAACATAAATAACCACTCTGTAAACAGTGTGGGTGCACTCTGATCCGTATAAACTTTAAGCAGCGGTACCGAGCATCTGTAACTTTGAACTTTCCTTGCCATAAGGGGTTTTAAAATCATCTTATTATAATTTATGCAATTTAAAATAATATTGTGAAAATCTCATCTTTACTCATATTTTCATAAAAAAAATGTAACGTAAAAATAAACTCATGCCACACAATTTTTGTGTTAAATATATATATAATTTTATTTTTGAATAGAAATAAATGTTGAAAATTTACCCGAGGGGATTAGAACATTTCTTAACTCAAAAATAGATGCAAGTATATTAAAGATAGAACTAGTATAATTAAATATGCTTAAAAATAAACTCATGGAAATTTTGTGAAACTAAGTAACATAATTAAAATTTACGTACAAAATAAACTCGGGTATGAATTTAAAAAAAAAAAAAAAAACTAACATAATCAAAATTTACTTACCTCCTTCCTTACGAACACTGTAATTATCTCTAAGAAATGAGATCGGAAAGAGTGGGTGATTGAAAATTTACTCAAAAATTCTCTCTCCACCACAATTTCTTTCACTCACTAATTCTTCTCTTTCTTGGAAAATTGTTGTGAAAAATGAAGGTTGAGAGCTCCCTATTTATAGGAAAATTTTAGGGAAGAAATGAAATTTATAAAAGTGTGGGGAGATGGGTGAAATTATAATTTTTAAAAATTAAAGAATGGGCAAGGTATGGGTTGAGTATGGGATAGGGATGGAGGCCATGTGGGAGTGCTTGCCACCATTCCCACTAAATAATTTTTTAATTAATTACTTACCTAATTAATTAATCAATTACTTAATTAATTATTTAATTATTTTATTATTTTTTTTCTAATCATTATTATCATTGTTATTAATTTTAAACTACTTTTAGTATTTATTTATTTTATTATTTATTTTTGAACAAGAATTAAATTTAAAATTTGAAAACTCATGTGGGCCCCACATGGTCTTGTAGGCCCCACACAACTTCAAGACCCGAATGGATCCTACGTAACTCGAATAATTCTTATACGATTTTATGCATCCTAAATAGCTTTGAGACTCGTGTAAACCTCCATACGGCTTCGGGACTTATGTGGGCCCCACACAGTCTTGTGGGCCCTGCATAGGATACCTATATTATTATTATTTTATCATATATTTTTATAAATTATATCAGTCAAAACATTATTTTATGTACTTATTTACGTATATAAACAGTGTCTACCCTGTTTTATCCTATGAAATTTCATTTTGACCAGGCCAACCTCCAGGGAGCGACTGAGTCGCAATGGTCACTGAGCACTCGCTTAGACAAGGTCTTTCTTAGGCATCAAACATGGAATCAAGGATCCTAACAGAGAAACACTTTCTTTTTCAATACTAACTATTATTATTATTATTCATTTTTTTTTTCTTGGGTTATTACATTCAGGGTGTTGAGTTAGGAACCCTGCGGGTGCAGGATAGTTTTATTAGGGGCTGTTCAGGAACCAGGTAAGGGGATAAACTAAGCTAGTACTGTTTTGGAAAATGCTTATATATATATATATGTCTTATATTTGCAAAATACTATGAAAATGATCGTATGTTGAATATGTGGAAAATCTACTGTGTGGCATGAGTAAAAATATTGTGAAATGCTGTTTTCTAGGAATGTGGTTGATATGGATTTTTATGATGGAAAACTGGCGTACGGGCCGAGATGTTTATATATATATATATATGTGGATGTGATTTGCCGGCATACGGGTCGTGCTATGTGATTTGCCAGCGTACAGGCTGTGCTATGTGATTTGCTGGCGTACGAGCCGTGCTATGTGGTTTGCCAGCGTACGGGCTGTGCTATGTGATTTGCCGACGTACGAGCCGTGCTATTTGGTTTGCCAGCGTACAGGCTGTGCTATGTGATTTTCCGGTGTACGAGCTGAGCTATGTTAAAATGTGTAATACGGCGTACAGGCTGATGATTTTCATGGTACACGTATATATATGTAAATGATATGATCGATGTGAAAATGAATAATATGAGATATCTATGTATCGCGATTTTAGTATATGTATATGATATTAGAACCTGGTTGGCTTAGTTTAGACTAGCACTTGCACGATATCGTTGCTTTGTGTCCATGGTCTTCGTGATCATGATATCTATGTTAACGTCGCATGGAGTGGTGTGAGATTGGATGGTCGATGTGGTTATTTTCAAGAAGTGTGCTGTTATCGCCCCTAGTGTATGGACCAGTCTGGGTAGACCAATCAAACCTACAGACTAGACTATTGACTTGGCAATGGTCAGCCAACCATTGTCAGGTCCTGCCTTAGGGCCACACAACCCAGTCATGTGGGGGTAATACATGACAACAACCAACTAACCTACCAGGATTGTTTTATGATATTATTATTATTATATGAGATGAGAAATGTTTATGAAAATGCAGTATGTTCTGCCATGTTTTGATGTACTTATGTTTTCTCAGATTTGATAAACAGTACTGGATATGATATGTATGGTATATGTAGAACACGGTATACTCATGTTGCCACACACTAGTATTAGTTTATTTCCCTTACTGAGAGGTGTCTCACCCCTAAATTTCATAAACTTTTCAGGAGCCCTAGATAAGAGAGCGGGAAAAGCCCCGCTGACATAGTGTGGATTATCTGCCCTTTTGAAGGGTTAGCTTTTGGTAGGGATAGTATGTTTTTGTGGGAACTGTCCCTAGATTCCATTTTTGGAATGTATATATGAAGAGATAGTGATTGTAGTACTCTGGTATATTGTATTGCACATTATGATGAGATGTATATGATTTTATACTTTCTGCTGCGTAGGCTTCTGCTGTATGTTCTGATGTATTCCTGGTATCCATGGGTCCAGGTGGATTGTGACCTGCAATGTTGGGAAATAAGATATGTGTGGTAATGATTTTATTATAATATATATATATATATATATATATATATATATGTGTGTGTGTGTGTGTGTGTGTGTGTGTGTGTGTGTGTGTGTTTGTGTGTGTGAAAAATGAGCAGGTCGTGACATCATATTTCGAATTAAAGACCTCAATCTTAAAAGTTTGATCAGATGTACTTTAATCCTACGTTTAGAGAGATCATGGACTCAGATATTGGATTTTGATAAGTAATGTTGTAAAATTGTATTGAAATTTATTCAAATTCACTCAAGTTCAAAATCAAAGTTTAAAAACATACTCATAAACGCCGTGTAAGAGATTATGATAAAATACCATGGTGAAAAGCCACTGCACTCCACACACTAGTGAGGAAGGATCAAGCAAAAAAAATTATAAAATTAATTTAATTTGTGACTATATCCATTAGTCAAATTTTAGTTAATTAAAGATTTACCCTCTCTTTGGATAAGTTTTAGTTTTATAGCTATTCTGGATTTGAATAAAATATGATATAAAATTGTATTGAAAATTTGGCCAAATCCGTCCAAATGTAAATTCAAGGTATGAAATTCATACTCTCAGACGCACTATTAGGGTTAATTAATTGATTAATTAAGTCGAAACAATTTATCAAAATTTTATATTTTATATGCCAAATAATTAAAATATTAAAAAACAAAAAAAAATGTAAATTACAATATTTAACACATAGGAATAGAAAAAAGTGAAATAAATAGATATTTACATCTTTATCTTCAAATAACTAGAAGATTTAGGAATTCACTTTTTTCTTCATTTTACTTTTTTACTCTTTTTTTTTTTTTTTGGAAAAAATGACTTAAGAGACATTAGAATACATTAGTAGAGAAAATTATATGTGGCATTCCATAGCTTATGTCATATTAGCACATACCTGTTAATATATTCAAATCAAAACTTAACGGATAATTGGTATAGAAAAATATAACAAAAATTTAACGAGGAAATGGTTAATCAAATTTTCACTTCAGCCATTTAATTTGCAATTGGAAATTTGAATAATCTTTCCCCATCACATAGCCCGCTATTGTAAGGTAACATTTTCGTGCCAAAAAGCTTTAACTCATGGGTGTGCATAAGGAGCCCTCTTCTTTAATCCTTTACCTTGCAGTTAAGTATAAGTTACATAGTTTATTTAAGCCTATCCATTTTTTGGAGTTGCTGATCACCATTCAAAACCGATTTTGACAAAATCTTTTACCCTTTTTATTGTTTTGCCTTTTATTTCTATCTTTTTCATTTTGTTTTTATCATTCTTATTGTCCTGGATGTTTTGGTACAGTTCACAATAGTAAGGTAGGATTCGACAGTGATTTTAACTTTGTTCACACAAATCAAGGTAAAATTTTAAATTTTTTACTCTTTTCCACCAATTCTATTTTCATTAGGTGATATGAAGTAGTTTGAAATGGTAAAATAGTGTCCCTAGTCATTAAGCACACAAAATGAGATAAAAATCATGTCATTTTTAACTTTTCGGCTCACTTTTTGTCAAATTTAATTGCATTAAGTAATTTGAAGTAGTTTGAAATGGTAAGAAGGGTCAAATCATAGTTTTGTGCTTTCATAAGAAAATCGAGGCAAAAAACTGATTTTTCATAATTTTTTGACACTTTTAGGCACTTCTAAAATTTTGTACCCTTTTTTTGTAGACCCTACATGTTTTTCATTAATTTAATAAAATTTGAAATTTCTCAAAAATAATAATAAAAATAAAAAAGAAAAATTCCATATCATAATATTCGGATTAAAAAATATTAAAAAAATAACTTTTTTTAAAAGGAAAATAGTCTAGCGTGTAAGCCCACGCACCTATGTGTGGAGTGCTAAGTGCAGGCACGTGAAATCATGTGCCCATAGTAAAATGGCGTTGTTTCTTTTAAAGTGAACAATAAAAAAATATATAAAAAGGGAATGGAATGACGTCATTCCAGGCCTTAACGTCACATTCCCCCACGTGCTTCCTGTGACAACCTGAATAATAATGGGATTTAAATAATAAAGAGGAAGGGAAATGGAAACAGTAACATAAGGAGGAAGTCGATGAAGCATTCGTCGACGACATTGCACTTTGGAAGGAATATCCAAGGAAAATTTTCAGGGCCTCGTCGAAGAACACAGGGGATTCGTCGACAAGGATATAAGAAGACCTCGTCGACGAAGACAAGATTCGTCGACGAGTAAATACCGAGAGAGATTTTTGAGCAGTCTAAATTTCGTTGACGAGGAGTGGGTTTCGTCGATGAAATTATTAAAAGACTCATCGACGAGATGACGTGGCTCATCAACAAATCCAGTCCTATAAATATCAAAAACATGATTTAAACGTCAAAATTAAGGAAAAAATTCTCTCTCTCTCTCTCCCTACGGTTTCTCTCTCTTCTCTCTTCGATTTCGGGCTAAATTTCCACCGGTTCGATGATTTGAAGCCACCACGACGCTCCTGGGGAAGTTCTCTCCAAATCTGCCAGAGCGGATCGTTGGTGAAAACAAGTTGGAAATCATCCCTGAGTTGAGGTAAGGTTTTTTAAGCCCAATTTGGTCTTACGGTAGTTATAGGAAATGACATACACGTGAAACTACTGAAGTTTAGTACTGGGAGTTTTCATTTTCAGGGTATTGAGTAGGAAATCCTATAGGTGTGAGACTGAAATTTATAGGGCTTTTCTCAGTAACCAGGTAAGGGAACAAACTAAAGCAGTTATTTTCCATGCAAATTATTATTATGTATGAGTAAATTTACTTTCAGAAAGGCATGTATTATATCTGTATATTATGAAGAAAATTGTACATTTGGGAAAAATACTGCTAATATGTTGAAATGAATATGTATGTATGAGATGTCGAAAACTATGATTTTAGAATACAATGTATGGTTTTATACAGCAAATGTGTGGCATGAATATTATTTTATCATGATATGACAATGATATGAATAAAATATGTTTTGAGAAATTATGAAAGAATATAGTACATTATGATGTTGAAAATACATGATAAATTGCTTATTTTCAGAATGATATACATATATGAAATGATTTCGACATGAGGCTGTATTTATGTATGATTTCGGCATAAGGCCGTATTTATGAAACGATCGGTGCGAGGCCGTATTTATGAAATGTTCGGTGCGAGGCCGTACTTATGAAATTATGAAAGTTGTTATATTATCATGTATTATATGTTATCAAAACCCGGATGTTAGTTTAGTTCAGTTCAAGAGCACAGTATTGTAGCTTATAGATCAGATATCTATGATCATATTGGTGCTAACCACCCCACGAGGTGGTGGGAGATGGATAGTCGATGTGACTTTCAGTAAAGTGTGGACGTCCACCTAGCAATCCAGACTAGGGTGTGGCGGGTCCATCGTACTAACAGACATTTTTAACTCGGTAGTGGTCGGTCAGCCATTGTCGGGTTCCGCCTTCGGGCTGTACAACCCGTCATGGGGGGTAATACATGACATTAACTAGCTATTCATCCTGGGTATGTTTTCAGTATTATTAGTTATAACAGACGTTTTATGAATGATATGATTTATTAGCAAATATGAAAATATATGATTATTCAGTACGATATGGTGAATATTTACAGATATATGAAATGTGTTGTATATGTATAATTGTATAAAATGTTCATGTTGCCACACAACTGTATTTAGTTTATTTTCCCTTGCTGAGAAGTGTCTCACCCTCGAACATTAAATGATTTTTAGGAAACCCAGAAAGACCGGCGGAGCGTGATCGCTGTTGAGTTTATCGAATTATCCCACTAGGAGGGTAAGATTTTGATCTAGGATCAGGAGATTTTTGTTGTATGATCCTAGGGTTATTTTGATATTTTTGAAGTTGTATATAAATACAGTATATTGATGATGTGGTAAACTCTGGTATTATGTTTTATGGTTGGATGATTGAGATTTTATATTAACTGCTGCTTAGGTTTCCGCTATGATTGAAAGCTGTCCCCGTTACCCACTGGTTCGGGTTGACTTTTCTATTTATTTTGTTACATTTTATAATAATATTTTTGAGGTCGTTACACTTCCACCTGACATCGAGCCTACTCCGCCATTGTTTTTGGCGAATAGGGCCTTGCTGCCCCTTGCCACCTCCTGCCTCCCAGAATAGCCCTTACCGCCTCCTTTTCCTATCTCACCTCCCCACATCCCTATTCTGGTGTAACTCCTTTAGCAGAGGTATATTCTCTAGCCAAACCCTCGTCAAGGGGTCCCCCTTTTACTCTTTGGTTAAAACCCCCCATTCGAGTACTAACCGCACCATTTCGCCTATAAAAGGATCAACCACCCCTTGAGCAAAGACAGAACGAAAAATAAAGAGGAGACTCTTATTCTCTTTCTGACATCCTTGCTTCTCCGACCACCTCTTTGCCCATTCAATTTTCCCGCTAGGGACAAGAAGCCCTTTCTCCCCTTTTATTCTATCCCTTTTTGATTTGGACCCAAGCAATCCAAAGAAGCAAAGGAGATCTAGGAACTTCTGCTATAGATTCCATCCAAGATCTGACCACCTTGTTCAATTCAGGTAGGCCTTCACCCTCGCCCCCTCATCACCTCACCTACCCAACACCAAGTGAAAAGTTGAGTCCCATTTGGTCATAGGAATATCCATTACCTCTTTAGTAAAGGGAGGATCTTAAGATTTGATTGACGACTCCTATAAGGACTCGAGTCGAGAAATGTGAATTAAACAAATAAGAAAAGAGGAAGGAATTTAAAAAGGTGAAAACAGTAGGGCTCATCGACGAGGCTCTTTCTTTTGTCGACGAAATCTCTTTTGTGGCTCGTCGGCAAGGTTCAAAGGATCGTCGATGAGTGGATATCGAGGGATTTATGGAATTTTGGAATCTCAGGCTCATCGATGAGGCCAACTTTGTCGTCGACGAACTCCCTTTTTCTGCTCGTCGACGAGCACTCCACTTCGTCGACGAAACTAAATTATAAATATCTATTCATTACTTCATGGTTAAGAAAACTCAAAACTCTCTCTCTCTCTCTCTCTAGAACTCGAGGAAGACCCTCTCTCTCTAGGATCTTGGGGCATCTGTTACCCGAATCAACGATCCGATGTTACTACGCGGATTAGGGGAAAACCTCTACGATTCTAGCGGATCAGATCTTTGTTTTGAAGATTTCTGGGTTTTATTCCAAAATTGAGGTAAGGGTCTAAGTTCGTTTTTGGTTTGGTAGATCTGTAGTAAATAGGATTGTGTTGAAGTATTGTTCTTTGGTTCTTAAGTTTTGAGAACTCGGTTCGCTGTTTTGGAGCCGTATAGCTCATGTTTCAATGTTCGGGGAAAGGTAAGGGGATTTGTTTAGAAAACTAAATCACTAGAAAAGTTAGCTTATGTTTATATGCACGTATTGACTGCTTATTTGCAAAGTTTCATCGGGTAAAAATATCGGTTTTACGATTTTATGATTTTGGTAAAAATGAGGGTTTTGGCGTATGATCTCCAAACTTTTCAAAACTTTGTTATTTGCATTAAACTTGACGTAGGACATACTTGAACCGCTGGTTTTCGTTTAAATGTTACTTCTCGAGTTATATACTATATATAGTGGATTTTTGACCAAATAAGTGTGGCATATGATATGAAATGGAATATGTGAATTTTTTTAAATATGTATATGAACTATGGGAACTAAAGTTTCAAATTGTTATTATAAAATTTGAAAAAAAGGTGTCGGTTAGATACTGAGCTCTATATGTGAAAGGGTTAGACCGAAAGTGTGTGTGCTAGTTTATACCACAGTTTGAATGAAAGAAAGAATGCATGAATGAGATTGTGAAAATACTGGAACTGTACAGGTGATTTATAAATTGGAAACAAGTTATTATGTTTTACTGTAAATCGTATATATAATATTGGGACCGCAACTTGTTACTAAGAGAATTTTAAAAAGCTCAATGTTATCATGAAAGCCTTAAAAAGTTTAATGTTATTATGTAAGCGTGGTACCGTTGCTAGAAATGAGATATGGTGCAACCACACATCTGATTCTGAGTGTGGATATCTATGCAGTCGTCTTGGTACAAAGGGCCACTGGTTGATCACGGACTAGGGTGGTGATGGCCAAGACGAACTGAAGTAAATTACGATGCTTGGAAATGCCTGCACGAACAAAGCTCAATAAGTGCTTTATTATCGCACAACCCACGCCACGGGGTAGTGTTGGCATAGTTATTATTGTTTCAAAGTTGGACGGTGTTCCAAATATAAATATGCATGATTTAAAAACAAAAATGGGCAAAGTCATAGGTTTGAGTATTGGGCGGAGCGATTGTACAGTGTATGGGCCCGTACCCTACCCTTACCTCGAGAACTCTCGCTTGTTATGATGCTGAATTAGCTATTGCAGGATTTATATCAATTTATCTCCTATATTATAGTATTGGGAATATGATTTACATGTAACTGCTTTCAACTAAAATTAACACATGTTGTCACACATTGAAGTAATATTTTCCACCTCACTGAGAAGTGTCTCTGTCACGACCTGCCCATTTTCCACATTTTTTTTTAATGATAATATCAATAGCACATTTCCCATATTCCAGTTCAATAGGTCACAATCCACCTAGACCCGTGGGTACCAGGGATATATCAGAACATACAGCAGAAGCCCTAGCAGCAGAAAACATACAACAATGTACATCTTAATACCATATAATACAATATACATAGTTTCTATAGTTCACAGTATTTCCATATATACATCCAAAAATAAGACCTAGGGACATTTCCCGAAAAATCTAACTGTCCATACAAAACTTACCCATCAAAAAGGGCAGATACACAACACTAGCTCAGCGGGGCTTTTCCCGCTCTCCTATCTGGGGCTCCTGAAAAGTTTATAAGATTTAGGGGTGAGACACCTCTCAGTAAGGGAAATAAACTAATACCAGTGTGTGGCAATATGAGTATTCTGTGTTCTACATATATCATATATAACATATTCAATACTATTTATCAAATCTGGGAAAACATATGTATATCAAAATATGACAGAACATACTATTCATAAGCATATCTCATCTCATATCATATCATAATAATAATAACATAAAAACAATTCTGGTAGGTTAGCTGGCTATTGTCATGTATTACCCCCACATGACTGGGTTGTGTGATCAGAAGGCGGGATCTGACAATGGTTGGCCGACCATTGCCAAGTCAAACAGTAGTTTGTAGGTCCGATGGGTCTGCCAGACCTGGTTCATACACTAGGGGCGATCACATCACACTTCTTTAATAACCACATCAACCATCCAATCTCACACCATTCCGTACAGCGGCGTTAACACAAATATCATAATCACGAAGACCATGGACACATAGCAATGGTACCGTGCAAGTGCTAGCTTAGACCAAGCCAACTAGGTTCTGATATCATATAACATATTCTAAAACGGTGATACATGGATATCTTATATCATTAATTTTCACATCAATCATATCATTTTACATATATACGTGTATTATGAAAATCATCGGCTCGTATGCCGGTATTACACTTTTTATCATAGCTCGGCCCATACATCGACAAAACATAGCACAGTCCGTACGCTGGCAAATCACAGTCACATAGCACGGCTCGTACGCCGGCAAATCATATCCACATAGCATGGCCCGTACGCTGGAAAAACATATCCACATAGCATGGCCCGTACGCCGACAAATCATATAAAATCTCGGCCCGTACGTCGGTTTTCCATCATAAAAATCCATATCATCCACATTCCCAGAAAATAGTATTTCACAACATTTTTACTCATGCCACACAAATGGATTTTCACATATTCAACATACGATCATTTTCACAGTATTTTGCAAATATAAATCATATATATATATAAATATATTTATTTTTCCTGAAACCAGATGCTATATATATATATATATATATATATATATATACATTTTCTCAAAATGAAACTAACTTAGTTTATCCCCTTACCTGATTCTTGGAAAGCCCCTAATAAAACTGCCCCACACCCGCAGGGTTCCTAACTCAACACCTTGAAAATGCAAACCCCCAGTATTAAACTTCAATATTTCTACGTGTATAACACTTCTTATAACTACCGTTAAGTCAAATTCGGCTTAAAAAGCCTTACCTCAACTTAGGGATGATTTCCAACGTTCCCAATTCAATACCACTAGAAATGAAAACTCCTAATATTAAAGTTCAGTATTTCTAAGCATACAACACTTTTCTCAACTGTCACAAATCCAAATATTGAGTAAAAGACCTTACCCTAGATTTGAGATGGTTTCTACCTAACTTTCACCAACGATCCGCTCTAGCAGATTTGGAGAGAACTTCCCTAGAAACGTTGTGGTGACTTTGGATTGTCGATCCGGTGAAGATCTGGCCCGAAATCGACAAAAGAAAGAGGGAGAACCGAAGAGGAGAGAGAGAGAGAGAGAGAGAGAGAGAGAGAGAGAGAGAGAGTTAGCTTCTTAGAGAAGATTAAAAATCCGGATTTCCATATTTATAAAACAAGGAATTTCGTCGACGAGCCACGTCATTCGTTGACGAATCTTTCATTAATTTTGTCGATGATATTCAGTCCTCATCGACGAAATTCAGTCAGCTCAAAACCCCCCTCTCGGTATTTCTTCGTCGACAAATCCCTGTGTTCATTGATGAATTTTCTTAAGCCTTCGTCGACAAATACAGGGGATTCGTCGACGAAGCCCTAATGATCCCCTTTTGTTTTTCCTTCCAAAATGCAATGTCGTCGACGAACGTGAAGTCGACTGCTTCCTTCTGTTTTCGGCTTCCATTTTCCTTTCTTTATTATTCAAATACCATTTTTATTCGGGTCGTTACATCCTCCCCTCCTTATAAAAATTTCGTCCTCGAAATTTACTGTTCACATAACTCGTCATCCCTTAATAAGGAAAAAGAGTCTATTTATTTTATTATTTACCCTCACTTATGGTGGAGGAATACCGTGGTTACATTCCGAGTCCTGCGAGATTACATATACAAACGAAAAATTTCTCCCAAAACTAAAATGCTACACTAATTTAACCATTACATGTACCTGCAAACAAAAAACTACTTAACCACTTACATTTTATCCACGCAGACCTCTTGAAATAATTGCAGATACCTCTGCTTCATCTGCTCCTCGGACTCCCAAGAAGCCTCTTCAATCGCGTGATTCCTCCACAAAACTTTTACCTGAGGAATCTTCTTGTTACGTAGCTCCTGTACTTTCCTATCCAGAATTTGTACTGGTATCTCCTTATACCCCAGTGAATCACTAAGCTCCAACTCATCATAACTGATAATATGAGAAGGATCTGGGACATATTTCCTCAACATAGCCACCTGGAATACGTCATGGATCCTGGACAACACCGGAGGTAAAGCTAGCCTATAAGCTACCGTTCCCACTTTATCTAGAATTTCAAATGGACCAACAAACCTAGGACTAAGTTTACCCTTCTTTCCAAATTGCATAACCCCTTTCATCAGAGCTATCTTCAAAAACACATAATTGCCCACATCAAATTCCAGATTTCTGCGGCGATTATCAGTGTAACTTTTCTGTTGGCTCTGAGTTGCACTAATCCTGTCCCTAATAAGCCGAACTTTATCACTCGCTTGCTGCACAAGCTCTAGCCCCACTACTCACCGCTCACCCACTTCATCCCAAAACAAAGGAGAACGATATCTCTTACCGTATAGAGCCTCAAATGGTGCCATGCCAATGCTAGACTAATAACTGTTATTATACGCAAACTCTACCAGTGGCATGAACTGAGTCCAACTACCCCCAAAATCTAATACACATGCACGGAGCATATCCTCTAATGTCTGTATCATCCTCTCAGTCTGCCCGTCTGACTGAGGATGGAACACCGTACGAAATGATAACTGAGACCCCAGAGCCTCCTGCAAGCTCCTCCAAAATTGTGATGTGAATCGTGGGTCTCGATCTGACACAATAGATATAGGCACCCCATGAGAACGAACTATCTCATGAATGTAAATCTCAGCTAAACGGCTGAGGGAGTAGCTGATCTTGATAGGAATAAAGTGGTCGGTCTTCGTCAAACAGGTCAACAATCACCCAGATGGCATTCTGGCCATGTAATGTCATCAGCAGTCCTGACATGAAGTCCATCGATATATGATCCCACTTCTACTCTGGGATAAACAACGGCTGCAACTGCCCTGCTAGCCTCTGGTGCTTAGCCTTTACCTGCTGGCACGTCAAACACTGGGCTATATACTCGGCGATCTCTCTCTTCATACCACTCCACCAGTACGACTCTCGCAGATCTCTATACATCTTCGTACTACCAGGATGAACCTTATACAAAGATCTGTAGGCCTCCTCTAGAATGGTCTTCCTGATCTCAGTATCAGCAGGGATGCACAATCTGGAACGGAACCGCAAAGCTCTGTCATCTGCAATACTGAAATCCTCCCCCTGACCTATCTGTACTCTGTTTATCACCTCTGCTAACTCTGGATCTTCCCTCTGGGCGGCTTTAATTCTCTCCTACAAAGTAGGCTGTACCACTAGGCTGGCAATACATACTGGGAGATCACTCTCTACTAACTCTATGCCGAGTCTCTCCAGATCCATCATGATCAGATGCTGGATCCCCATAGCCGCTAACACTGGCTTCCTGGATTTCCTACTCAACGCATTGGCTACCACGTTCGCTTTCCCCAGGTGATAACTGATGGTACAATCAAAATCCTTAATCAGCTCCAACCACCTTCTCTGCCTCATATTCAGTTCCTTTAGCATGAAGAAATACTTTAAGCTCTTGTGGTCAGAGAAAATTTCACACTGCTCGCCATACAGGTAATGCCTCCAAATTTTCAGTGTGTGTACCACTGCAGCCAATTCAAGATCATGTGTAAGGTAGTTCTTCTCATATTCTTTCAATTGCCTGGACGCATATGCCACTACCCTACCAGGCTGCATCAATACACAACCAAGTCCTTTCAAGGATGCATCACTGTAGATAGTATAACCTTCACCCCCAGATGGAATGATCAATACAGGCGCTGTGACTAATCTCTGCTTCAACTACCGAAAACTCTGCTTACAGCTGTCGTCCCACTCAAATCTGGCATTCTTCTTCATCAGTCGTGTCAAAGGTCTGGACAAACCTGAGAATCCCTTAACGAAATGACGGTAATATCCAGCTAGCCCCAAGAAACTCCTGATCTCATGGACATTTCTCGGTCTAGCCTAATTCACTACTGCCTCAATCTTGCTAGGATCCACAGAAATACCGTCTCCAAATATAACATGCCCCAAGAAAACGACCTTCTCAAGCCAAAATTCACATTTACTGAACTTGGCGTATAACTTCTTTTCACGAAGTGTCTGTAACACCTGCCTCAAGTGCGTCTCATGCTCCTCATAACTTCTCGAATAAACCAGTACATCATCAATAAACATAACAACAAACTGGTCTATATATTGGTGGAAGACTCTGTTCATCAAGTCCATAAATACTGCAGGGGCATTCGTCAAACCAAACGGCATAACAAGAAACTCGTAATGCCCGTACCTGGTCCTAAAGGCCATCTTCGAGGCGTCTTCTGCTTTCACTTTCACCTAATGGTATCCAGTTCTGAGGTCAATCTTCGAATACACTCGTGTACCCTGGAGCTGGTCAAACAAATCGTCAATACGGGGTAGAGGATACTTGTTCTTAATTGTCACTTTATTAATCTCTCTATAGTCTATACACATCCTCATAGTCCTGTCTTTATTTTTCACAAATAAAACTGGAGCTCCCCACGGATATACACTGGGTTGTATGAAGCCCTTATCAAGCAGATCTTGCAACTGATTCTTTAATTCTGCCAATTCTACTGGCGCCATCCGATAAGGTACTTTAGAAATAGGCGCTGTACCTGGAAGTAGATTTATGGAAAAATCTACCTCTCGATCAGGTGGCAAGCCTGGCAACTCATTTGGGAAAACATCTGTAAACTCCTTTACTACAGGCGTGCTAGCAAGTTTCAATTCACCCTCTGAGATTTCCTTTACAACCGCCACAAATCCTTGACAACCACTCAGCAATAATCTTCTGGCCTGAATAGCTAAAACTAGCTGAGGCAAGGATTGCACTAGCGACCCTACGAACTTGAATTCCGCTTCCCCCGAAAATCTAAATATCACTTCTCGTCCTCGACAATCTATGTTGGCAAAATTAGTTGTTAGTCAATCCATGCCAAATATAACATCAAACCCGTGCATGTCCAGCACTATCAAATCAACAGACAAAGCCTTCCCTTGAATATCAACTGGACAACCTCGGAGCACCCTACTAAGTCCCACTACCGACCCAGTCGGTGTAGATACCAACAATTCAACATCTAATGACTGTGTTTCAGCTCCATATAATTTAACACACCCCGAAGACACGAACAAGTGCGTAGCTCCTGAATCAAATAATGCAATGACTTTAAAAGAAAATATAACAACCATACTTGTCACCACGTCACTTGACGTCTCAACCTCACTTGGCGTTAGAGTAAACACCCTAGCTGGTGCCGTATTCTTCTACTGGCCCCCACGTGGTGCCTGATAACCTCCCCGATATGGTTTAGGAGCTTGAACTGCATCTGGTGAAGTAGGGCAGTCTCGTACCATGTGCCCCGATCTAACGCAGCGATAGCACACCGGAGCTGCATCCAGTGGGATAGGACAATCTCGCACTATATGCTCCGATTTACCATAGCGATAGCACACTACACCACCAGCTCGACACTCTCCCTAGTGCCTCCTACTACAAGTCTGATAGACTGGAGGACCCTGCCCTGTCTGCACCTCACGTCCTCCCGTCTCCTATCTTCGTCCTCTGCCATGATTTCCTCTCCTCCACTGGCCCGGTCTATGACCCTGCTGGTAGCTGGTAGATGTAGATCTCTTCCTCTGTACCTGCTCCTCTACATCAAGACACTCACCAATCTCTGCCAAGGCCCCCTGTCGACTAACTCAGCAAAGTCCTGGATCCGCAGCACCACCACCTACTTGAATATACTCCGTCTCAAGCCTCTCTCAAACTACCTGGCTTTCCTCGCTTCATCAGGAACAATGTATGGGGTGAAACGAGAGAGCTCGATGAAATGTGCTGTATATTGTTGGACCGATAGTTGTCCTTGTTTCAAACTTAGGAACTTTTCTACTTTAACCTCCCTAATAGTAGCTGGAAAATATCTATCAAAGAACAGCTCTTTAAACCGATCCCATGTCATAACTATCGGAGCCACCCTCTGCTGCTCCAATAGTCTCACCGCAGTCCACCACCTCTCAGCCTCTCTTGTCAATCTATAGGTGGCGAAGAGAACCCTCTGTTCCTCAATACACTGCAGCAAGGCCAAGATCTTCTCAATCTCTTGCATTCAGTTCTCAGCAGCTACAGGATACCACTCTGCTCCCTCGAGCTCCTAGCGATCTCAGCCATAACCTGCTGAGCCACGCTACGTAATACCGCATCAGAGTCGGTCCCAGCTGCACCTGATGGTCCTGCTCCATCACTGCCACTAGCATTGGCACTATTTCCTCCTAAATCCATCTTGGAAACAACAGACACAACTTAGAAATTCTATCCTCATAATTTACCCACCTATCCTCACCACTTATTTCAACACTTCCTAACTCATTTCTAATCCCTAGTCCTACATTCTAGGAACACGACCCGACAATAGCTTACTATGGTTTTCCTGAAATCGTCACCCTAGGAAAAACACAGAAACTACCACGGAAGTCCTGCCTCTAGTTTGTAGAACAAAACCTCAAATCACTTCCTAAACTCTGGTATTGTTTCCGCGGTATTCTAAAGTCTACAGAACCTAGCAAACTAAGCTCTAATACCAAACTGTCACGAACTGCTCATTTTCCACATTTTTTTTTAATGATAATATCAATAGCACATTTCCCATATTCCAGTTCAGTAAGTCACAATCCACCTAGACCCGTGGATACCAGGGATATATCAGAACATACAGTAGAAGCCCTAGCAGCAGAAAACATACAATAATGTACATCTCATTACCATATAATACAATATACCAGAGTTGCTATAGTCCACAGTATTTCCATATATACATCCCAAAAATAAGACCTATGGACATTTCCCCAAAAATCTAACTGTCCCTACAAAACTTACCCTGCAAAAAGGACAGATACACAGCACTAGCTCAGCGGGGCTTTTCCCGCTCTCCTATCTGGAGCTCCTGAAAAGTTTATAAGATTTAGGGGTGAGACACCTCTCAGTAAGGGAAATAAACTAATACCAGTGTGTGACAACATGAGTATTCTGTGTTCTACATATATCATGTATAACATATTCAGTACTGTTTATCAAATCTGGGAAAACATATGTATAACAAAACATGGCAGAACATACTGCATTTCATAAGCATATCTCATCTCATATCATAATAATAATAACATAAAAACAATCCTGGTAGGTTAGCTGACTGTTGTCATGTATTACCCCCACATGACTGGGTTGTGTGGCATGAAGGTAGGACCTGACAATGGTTAGCCGACCACTGCCAAGTCAAACAGTAGTCTGTAGGTCCGATGGGTCTACCAGACCTGGTCCGTACACCAGGGGCGATCACAACACACTTCTTTAATAACCACATTGACCATCCAATCTCACACCACTCTGTACAACGACGTTAACACAAATATCATGATCACGAAGACCATTGACACATAGCAACAGTACCGTGCAAGTGCTAGCCTAGATCAAGCCAATCAGGTTCTGATATCATATAACATATTCTAAAATGGTGATACATGGATATCTTATATCATTAATTTTCACATCAATCATATCATTTTACATATATACGTGTATCATGAAAATCATCGGCCCGTACGCCGGTATTACACATTATATCATAGCTCGGCCCATACGTCGATAAAACATAGCACAACCCATACGCTGGCAAATCACAGTTACGTAGCACGGCTCGTACGCCGGTAAATCATATCCATATAGCAAGGCCCGTACGCCGGTTTTCCATCATAAAAATCCATATCATCCACATTCCCAGAAAATAGTATTTCACAACATTTTTACTCATGCCACACAAATGGATTTTCACATATTCAACATACGATCATTTTCACAGTATTTTGTAAATATAAATCATATACATATAAATATATTTATTTTTCCTGAAACCAGATGCTATATATATACATTTTCTCTAACTGAAACTAGCTTAGTTTATCCCCTTACCTAATTCCTGAAAAGCCCTAATAAAACTGTCCCGCACCCACAGGGTTCCTAACTCAACACCTTGAAAATGCAAACCCTCAGTATTAAACTTCAATATTTCTACGTGTATAACACTTCTTATAACTGCCGTTAAGTCAAATTCGGCTTAAAAAGCCTTACCTCAACTTAGGGATGATTTCCAACGTTTCCAATTCAACACCCCTGGAAATGAAAACTCTCAGTATTTCTAAGCGTATAACACTTTTCTCAACTGTCATAAATCCAAATATTGAGTAAAAGGCCTTACCCTAGATTTGGGATGGTTTCCACCTAACTTTCACCAACGATCCGCTCCAGCAGATTTGGAGAGAACTTCCCCAGAAGCATCGTGGTCAATTCGGATTGTCGATCTGGCGAAGATCTGGCCTGAAATTTATGAAAGAAAGAGGGAGAACCGAAGAGGAGAGAGAGAGAGAGAGAGAGAGTTAGCTTCTTAGAGAAGCTTAAAAATCCGGATTTCCATATTTATAAAATAGGGGATTTCGTCGACGAGCCACGTCATTCGTCGACGAATCCTTCATTAATTTCGTCTACAAAATTCAGTCCTCGTCGATGAAATTCAGTCGGCTCAAAACCCCCCTCTCGGTATTTCTTCATCGACGAATCCCTGTGTTCGTCAACGAATTTTCTTAAGCCTTCGTCGACGAATACAGGGGATTCGTCGATGAAGCCCTGATGATCCCCTTTTGTTTTTCCTTCCAAAATGCAATGTCGTCGACGAACGCGAAGTCGATTGCTTACTTCTGTTTCCGATTTCCATTTCCCTTTCTTTATTATTTAAATACCATTTTTATTCGGATCGTTACAGTCTCACTCCAACTTACAACCTTTGTTTCAGGTCCTTCAGGAAACCAGTCCTAGGCTTTTAGACGGACGTCGAAGCTTAGTACTGTTTTTAGCTTACGTAAGTGTTTTGTATATGTAGACTTAGTTCAGGTGGTCTTTATGAGAATGTAATACAGGTTATGTTTTAAGTACGATCGTATGTATTTAGGATACAGTTAGAAACTCTGTTATGTCTATCAGAATTCATATGAATGTTTATGTTTTTCGCAATGTATGAAAGCACAGATTTGTGTGAATACACCCATGTGTCCCTGTTTAGGGTGGGTAGTTTATGTATGTTATCATATATGTGTAGACTATCTATGAATAGTAGCACTTTGGGCCCACCTATTGGGCTGGGGCGTTACAATTCCCCCATGGAGGGATAGTTGCACACTTCCTTCACCACCTTTTCCAATTGGTCAATTTTTTTTGAACTTTTCCTCCAGCTCGTAGGACCGTTGCTCATAAATTCCTATACTATTTGCATCTTCTACCTTTTTTGTTGGATTAGAGGCCTTAGCAATGATTTTTTATGGGGCTACAACGTTCCCATCAGACACAACTTCTATTCGATTACCCTTAGGACCACGTTCCCCATGATCCCTTTTCCGATATAGGATCATGGTGAACGTGCCCACCACTATTCTCTAGAAGACTAGAAATTCACTTAGTGGTACACTGGGGTTATCTATCGGTGCAGAATAATTTGACTAGGGTGACTGGTTACCCACAAGGTTCTGACTTTGAGTTATGTGATGCGACTATGGTTAAGGATGGAAAAACCTCTCAAAAGTTCCCATAGACGGTGCCAACTATTGTTGCCAAAAATCGAATGACTTTTATGAACTGTCTTTCGACCACAACCACCTGATAAAGAATCAAATGTGAATAGCTTTGAGGACCTAGGGTGCATTTTGGGGGATCACTCTGATGCTTAAGTTAGGGACTTATAGGAGGCTTTGAATTGCAATAGTAGATAGAAGTAAATGAGAATTAGATGCTTACCTTGTAGTAATTGGGAAAAAAATTTAAAAAAAAAAATAAATAATAATTAATTAAAATAAAATAATAATAATAAATTTAAAGAATAAAATAAATTAATTAATTAAATTAACAAGTAAAATGAATAGTATGATAAGAAATAAATAAATATATATATATATATATATATAAAAGTAAGTTATTATAATATATATGTAATATATATAAGTTAAAGATATATATAATAGAATAAGCTTCTTTAGGAAGCTACATTTTTTTTTCTTCTTCTTCCTGCTTTCAAATTCCAGCCTGCTCTCACTTCTCTCTCCGCGTCCTCGTCTCCTCGTCCTCTCTCCCACTCTCCTCCATCTCGTCTTCGTTATTTGGCCGATCAAAAATTTGAAAATACTGTTGGGCTCTACTCATCGCCACCGACATTTCTACTGGAGCGGATCTGTCGTGGGAGCGGCATAGGCATATCTCCTAGGATAAGGTCAAATCTCAAACTTATCTCAATTTCTCTTAAACTATAAGCCCCATTAGCGAACGAAAATTGTCAGGAGACTCGTGGGGAGATTCTCTACAATCTAGTCGGAGCGAGTTTTCGAATTGGAGTTCCGAAGTACCAATCCTAAATCGGGGGTAAGTTTGATTATTTAGACTTTTATTAGGCAATTTAGGGTATTCAAAATTTAGGGGAATTTTAGGAAAAGTTACTCTAGGGATTGTGACGAATAATATGGTGAAATTTAAATTTCAGGGCTCAGGGGTTTTTTTGAACGCCTGAGGCGTAGGCTGGGGTGTTATCGGATTTTTTTAGGAATCAAGTAAGGGGATTAAGTTAAGTCTGAAATTTTATGAAACTTGAATCAATTTAATTTTTAAATTTATATAAATATATTTATTTATTTATTTATTTATTCATTTGGGAATTTAAATGCTATTTTGAAAACCAACCGTTCGAAATGGATTTACAAACTTAGGATATATGGTATGGTGTTTTTGAACAAAATGAACGGTGGAAAGTTGGTTTGTTTATGTGGATATGTTAAAATGTGAAAAATCGTGTGGCAGATGATTTAATTTGTATGATTTATTGTGTATCTGGATTTGGGATTTTGAAATACTGAATTATCTGTGAAATACTGAATTATTTGAGAAATACTGGAATTGCTTGTGAAAATACTAGAACTGTTTATGAAATGCAAGAGTTTGAACTAACGGCCAATGGTCGGGTATTATTTGATTGGCCAAGGGTCAGGATTATTATTTGACGGCGGAGGGCCGAGTTTTAATTGATAGATATATGCCAGATTGTATTTTGTGGCCGGGGGCCAGATTTTTGGAACAACAAGAAATATTTGTGAATTGATATTTTAAATGATGATTTCTATTATCTAAATTGCATGTCGTTGCTAGTTAGACCATGTGCACCCACACTATCTGGATAGAAGTGTAGGGGGTCCAATCAACTGTCTACGTGAGGTTGAAGTAAGGGTGTCAGACCTACAGCTTTGCTATGGATTCCTACAGATGTGTTTGCAAAGGATGTTATTGTTGACTTTGTTTGGGCTAATCACCCAGGCTTAGTCCAGCCTTCGGGCCACACAACCCGTGTCATGGGGAAAGTAAATGGTGTGTTTGTCACAGGGAGTGTCTTATATGCATATCTACTAATTTATGTGAATACAATTAATTAATAAGATAACTTCGAGAGTTTACTGAGAAATGTGAGTGCCCTGGTAGCAATAATGGTACTAGAGCAGAGGGAAGCTACTTGTATGGGTAGGAAATCTTCCCTATTCTCGCCTAATTGTGTTTGCGAGTGTAAAATAAGAATGTTTTCATAAATGTGATTATTTGTTTAGTGAACTGGTTATTTTCTGTACACTAAATGCATGTTGGCCACATAATGACATTAACTTAGTCTTTCCCTTACTAAGCTATGCCTTACCCCTACTTTACAAACCGTCTTTCAGGGAATCCTAGAGATCGGGTCTAGCAGGCTAAAGGAGTCGGAATAGTGGTGTAAATTTTATGTAGGTAGTGTGTAGATAGATATTTTATTTTTGTTTAGTTTTATGGGATGTAATTATGCGAAAATGGATATATTTGTGTATAAAGTTAGTTAGAACTCTGATAATGTAATTTGAGGATTTTATATTTTATTTCCGCTGCGTATGTGTGTTCTATATTTGATGAATAAGGTATCAGGTACATTGATGTTACTAAAGTAGCACTCTGGGCCCACATGGTGGGTCGGGGTCGTTACATACCTCCTCTCGGAGTACCCTTTTATAGCGGTGGAGGTTGGCTCTCTTTTGATTTGGCATTGATGGGCGCGTTATTGTGCTTATGGGAGTTATGAAAAATTTGAGGGTATTTATCCGAGGGTTTTAATTACGGTTTTATAATTGTTTCCCTTCATGAATAAGCATATTGACTTTTGCATGTCGGTTATGCAAAGGTGTTAATAGTGGTTTCGTAATCGTTTTCCCTTATGAATGAGTCTATTAATTTTGGGTATATCAATTATTATTATTATTATTATTATTATCTTCAACGTTATCATTATTAATATTATTATTATTATTAGTATTAGTCCTACCATTGCTACTATTATTATCTTTAGTATTGTTAGTATCGTTGTTGTTGTTGTTATTATTATTATTATTATTATTATTATCATTATTATTTGTATTTTTATTATTATTATTATTACTATCGCCACTATCATTACTAGTATTATTGATGTTATTATTATCATCATTATTGTTATTATCTTTAAAAAAATACATTTAACAAAATTATTAGTCGCGTGTGTGTGCGCGCGCGCGTGCACGCCCCTATAAGTAAAACTCAAAAAAGGTGAGGTCATATAAGCCTTAGTCACTTCCTGAGGGGCGAAAGGTCTAAGAGTCACTTCAAGCCTGTTTAAGGTGATTATATTAGACCCTCTGATTTCAATGCACACGTTTAATGATTGTCCATTTAATATAGTTTCTTGCATTTGTATTTGAGCATAAAGTTAGTTGATCTATTCATTTATATTGATGATTTGTCTCTATGTGTTTCTTTGATTAAACCAAATGGATATTCATAATGAACCTTTTTCTCGAACTTGGGAGCTATGTCTTTATATACCTATGATCACCTATAAGCAAGGGAGGTTTTTGTCATATACAAAACTTCTCAATATTTAAAGGTAAGTTAAGCGACTCACATAAAATAAGCAATTGGAAAAACATCTGATAAAGAATGAGTCCTTTTAGGGATTCTTAAGGGTATGTCCATGCGTACCTTTGAGGATTACGAGATGAGGATGGTTTTTGTCTTTTACAGAACTATCCAATATCAATTGCTCGGTAATCAAACAAAGAATGGAAGAATACAAATCTTAATCGGTTGATTTCAAAATGATCTTAGGTTAATGAGGTATCGTCCCTCGAATGGGTGTGTAAAGGTGGTAATATCTTCCTCTCACATAACTGTACTCCCAAACCTTATCTAGTTGTCCAGACTTTGACCATCGGTTCATTGACTGTAGGTTAACTTAGAGACCAATCAACTAGTTGTAACTAATTAATTAGGTGTTATAATCTTACGTAGGATAAAATATATTAGTGGCAACTCCATTAAATAAAATGTTAAACCTATTATTCTCATCAACTTTGAGGTTGCCCTTCAATCAAGGCGATTCAGAGACTTCACCCCACTTTTCGAGAGGTGGCCGTTTGGGACATTATGACAAATCTAAAGCAATACTCTTACTTTTAGACATTATTGATGCTAAAATTTTTCCTTACTAATTTCTTAAATTATAACTTAATTGTGTAAAGTAATCTTTTGGGAGCACCACAATAATTTGATTCTAAAAATTATCATTTTCATATTAGAGGCGTTCAATTCAAATATTGAGAGAAGAAGAAGAGAAATACGGAATGAGAGATGAATTATTATTTACTGTGTAATCTATGTCTAGTTAGTTTTCAGTTAAAATTAGTAATAAAAATAATTGTCTATGACAACTTTAAAATTGAAAATGTTATTGCCTCCCAAAGATAGCTCATGTGATAAACTTAAGGTTCTTTTGATTAAATGACTAGAGTTTTAGTCTTGGAGGCTACAACTTTCTATTTAAAATAATACCTTGATATTTAAATGTAGAAGCGTATAAAGACGGGTCCATTATCCTGATGGATAAGTTAAGTGTTCAAAGGACTTCAAACATTATCATTTCAAACAAAATATTGAAAATGTTTTTCATATAAAATGTATAGATAACTCGCTACTTTAGAGATATAAAGTTTAAAAGATATCACTCATGGAAGAGATTCATAATGAAGAAAAATAAGGGAAAACAAAAATCTCCCATTTTCATTCAAATCACCGTCTAACATACAAATACATGCCCTCGAAAGTTTTTATAGACTTGGAACAACCCTCCAAATTCAAGAAAATGATATTTTATGTTTCTAGCTAATATAATTGACTTTGTGAAAATAAAGACTCTAAAGAAGAGTTTTACACATTTTCGTACAAAGGAACGTAAATAAACACATAAAAAGCTTAAACTCGCAAATTGCACAACAAAAATTCAAATAACCTTAACTTCTACCAAACAACTCCAATTAATGTATAATTTAATCCACTATAAGAGTACGATGATCAACTTTAACCCTATAACTAATGATTATATTTACAACCTCAAAAGCCTTTTTGAAAACGGGCTTTACACTGGGCCAAAACTTGATGGTCCACAACTTCAAGAACTGACTTTGTTTGAATTACTAAGTCAATTTTCAACTATTTGAATTCACTTAAAATAGTTTATTTGATTGTTGATAAAGGATACATTAGCAAATTGACAAATATGAATTCATATTTTTTTCCCTTCTTTTCTCTACACATAACTCATAAATATTGAAACTCCTAGACAAAACTATTAAAAACTAAAAAGAGCTTCTAAAATTGTTTTTTTTTTTTTTTTTCAAAAATGAATACAAAAGGTTGTATTGGACATTTTATTTATATTTAGAAGTGTGTTTGTTTAGCTATTTTCAAAATCATTTTCGAAAATGATCAAAACATGCAATGGAACTATGTTTGATTAAAACTGATCAAAGTGAAGTTTTACTAATAGAATGATAATAATAATAATTAGTATCATCGTATTATTACTATTATTATTAAAAACTAAATTATAACCATTTGTATTTAGAAAATTGCATCCAAACACATGGGAAAGACTCTTAAATCTCTTTTTTAATACAAGTATTTTAAGAATTTGAATAGATTCTTAATTTTTTTTTAAATACATACCAAAGAATTGCATATTATTTGTATCGCATGTTTTTAGATATGAAAAACTATCTTTAAATTCTTAATTAAAGAAACATTTAAATTTTTTACTCAAAAATTTACACATGATTCAAAATAATTTCAAGTTTATAAGAAGAAATAAGTTGTATGTATTTTTTACTATATTAATATTGTGTTTGAGAGTATGAATTTCAGATCTGAAATATAGATTTAGATAGATTTGGATAAATTTTAATATAATTTTTTATTAATTTTTGTTGGTGCATTTTAATATTATTATTTTATTAATCATATTATTAGTGTATTTCAATATAATTATTTTATTTATTATCTTGGAAAAGAGCATATACCTTAAATCTGGGTGTGCATTTATTTTATATATATACATCTTATTATTTATTAAGTGCATAGAGAATGAATTGCGCTTATAAATAGACCCTTGAGACATTAGCATAACACATCAATCTTTTCTATTTATTCTCATCATATAATTCTTTTTTGAGTTTAGATAGTTTGGCAAGTAAAGAAAGATATTTTTTTTTATAGAACTTTGGATTCATTCGTTTGTGTAGAATTAAAGAGAATCATGCGATTCAAATCGGGCTGTTGTATCTTAGGAAAAAGAAGTCTTGAGAAACTCTACTGCACTGGTTCGTGAGTCAAGTCAAAAAAATTGCAGAAGACTTGAATCTCCTTAAAAAGAGCAAGATATCTATGTTTCGGCCTATTTGTAAATTGTGATTATATTTATATTTTATTTGTATTTAAGTTTTATTATTTTATTATTATTAAATTTCCTAACACTTTTTATCCAAATTCAATACAACTCCAAATCTAAAATCTCTCCAAACATAAAATAAGTTTTCAACGTATTTTAAATATCTCATTTAAAATTCTTGAAACAAATCAAACATAGATATTTAAAATTTATTCCTAAAATTTTCGTAGCTTTTTTAAAAATCAAAGCGTGAAAAGAATGTAATTAATTATCTCTTTGTTGGTGTCATTTCAATGGGATGGAATCGATGGATGTCGAAGTCTAGCAAATAAAAGAAATGCAAGACCACCATTTAAGTCTCAAGAGAACTAAACGACATAGTTTTGGCGGCTGATGCATACTCATGTCATAGTTAACTTTTGAATTTACAAAAAAGTAGAATATTCTCTCAACTTTGGACCGTTGGCGCCCTTCGAAAATTTTACTCACGTACCACACGATGCCAAAGATCCAAATCTCGAATAGCTCTTTATACACATAGCCTTGTCAAGGCTATATATAGGTCCATATCTCTAGACCTCTTTTGAAAATATCTAATTAATATATACATAATGCTGGATCCACTATTTTTTCTATTTTCAATTTTATATAGACACATGAAAACCTGCTAGTTATTATTTGAGATGATGATGATGATTCTTATTTATTATTTTTATCATTGTCATCATCATCATCATATAGAAAATATGCTAGCTATCATTTAAGATGACGACGATGACGATAATTATTATTATTTATTATTTTTATCATTGTCATCATTATATGCCTTGCATTAATTTTATGTAAACAAAAAGTTAAAGTTATTTTTATCGATTAGTATAAGATAAGATACAGATAAAGATTTAGATTTTGTTAAATGTGCGTTGTATACATTAATATAGAAAGATATGAGATGAAAAATGAATAATTTTTTTTATTGTGTAGTCTAAATCTAATGAACTTTTAATGGATCATAGCTTAGACCTAGTGAAGTTTGAATGAGTGAAAAAAAATTTAAATTTTTTTAAAAAAAAAAATTCAAAATTTACTTGTTAACATGAAATCCTTTTTTTCAAACTAGTTAGCCTAAATTGAATGCAAAGTTTCTAGCGAGAAAAAAATAGTTAATTATCTTTCCCTTGATATGTTTATCGTCATCCATAATTTTACTTTGTTTATATACTTTAATATTGTTTGTGTTTGATTTAGGATTTATAGACAATAGAGTGGATACTATCACAGTGAAACAAACAATCTATTCACTCTTTCTCAATTATGACTAGCAACATGGAGTTGATGCAGTAGAAGACTATGACTAGTTATTGATGATGGAGATACTGTCTAGCAAATATGGCATTGTTATTAATGTCCTATTTTCCCCTTACTTCACTATTCGTTCTAAATACACAATCCACCCCTTAAAAAAAAGGATTGAAACTCATTTCATGAGTTATGGCTAGCAACCTGTTTGGTTGATGAAAGTTTGGATCATAAGAAAGTCGTCAATCTCTCTCTCGGATTCCCAATCATCGATGGTCGTCTCTAATTCTCATTAGGTGCAACCTTTTTTCTAGCAACAATACCCCTTTTAAAGGTAATGTCGTGCATCTCTGTCTATCTCACGAGAAATTATTAGGTTAGGCGGCAGAGACATTTCCTTCATTGAAACGCAAGTTTCTCAAAAAAAAAAAAAAAAAAAAAAATTGAAGAAAATTTTTAAAAGAAAAAATACAATCAACATCCAAATTTTAATTTTCATCTTGTTCCAATTCCTAGTTCCTAGTCAAAAATACCAAATATTAGAAAACTAGTACCTAAACTTTTAGTCCATATATGCATATGAGTATTCAAATGCAAAATTTGGATTCAAATATATTCCAATCCTATTTCTAATTTAATATTTATACCCTTTTATTCTTATTTGGCGCTTCTAAAAAGATGGTCAAAGAAATATAGGGTAGTAAATTGGGGAGAGGGTCCCAATTCAATGGGATGCCTAGGAGGTAGGTTGGATATATATATATAGAAGATGCAAAAAACAAATATTTTGGCTTTAGATCAAGATGTGTGGGGGCTGTGGCCTTAGGTCAAGGTGTGTGGAGGAAACTAGGAAAGGGAGAGATTTGAATCAAAAAAAGCCTAAACTTTTGGGACATGTCTTTAGCATCTTCACCATAAGAAACAAGTTTAAGGAACGAGATCCTTTCAAATGAGCATATATTCTTATAATTATATATTATATGTAATAAAAGGATGAATGCATCCACTACAAATCCAATGATTTGCGATAAGTTCATTGTGGGGTTTTCACTTTCCACACGAGGGCAAGATATATAAAATATCTTGCTTTTTTTCTTTTGAAATTTAATATAGTAATTTGATAAAAAATAAAGTGGCAAATGCTTTGCCTCGATAAGATGTCATGGGTAGGAATAGTTTGTTTACAAATATTAGTCAACTTCCTAGAATTATTAAAGGTTTGTATAGATTGAATAAGATGGGTACTATAATAATCCGAAGAATTTTCAGCACCTCGTCGACGAACACAGGGGATTCGTCAACGAGGATATAAGAGGAGCTCGTCAACAAGGACAGATTTCGTCGATGAGAAAATACCGAGAGAGATTTTGGGGGCAATCTAAAATTCATCAACAATGGAGGAAGTTCGTCGACGAAATTCCTTAAAGACTCGTCGACGAGATGACGTGTCTCGTCAACGAATCTGGGGCTCTAAATCGCCAAAACCCGGATTTTTCAGAAGAATTCTGGCCCATAAAGGCTCTCTCTCTCTCTTAAACACCTCTCCTTCCTTCTCTCTTCGATCCTAGTCCCGTTTCTCGCCAGATCAAAAATCCGAGGCCACCACAACGCTTCTGGCGAAGTTTTCTACAAGTCTACAGGAGCTAATCGTGGGAGAAGTTGGTTTGAAATTCATCCCAAATCCAGGGTAAGGTATTTTATTCAAATTATGTCTTCCTTGTAGTTATAAGAAATGTTGTAGGTAAGAAAATACTGATATTTTGTTCTAGAGGATGTTGTTTTCAGGGTATTGAGTGGAGAACCCTGCGGGTGTAGGGCTAGAGTTCAGTGAGAGGCTTTTCATATTTAAGGTAAGAGAAATATGCTATGCTAGGAATTTTTATAATGTTATAAAAGATTTTACACATATGTATATACCAGCTTATTACCCAGTTTTATAGAATATGAGTTTTAAATGCTTGTGTGGCCCGAGTAGATATTTATTTGATGAAAAACTTATATAGTTTTTATAGTATATCATACTATACTGAATACACAGATATAAATAGTATATTACAAATATTTATCCAAAACAGTATATTACAGTTTTACTCAGATCAGCATGTTATAGTTTTATACAGAGCAGTATATCACATATATTTATCCAAAATAGTATATTACAGTTTTACTTAGATCAGTATATTACAGTTTTATTCAAAACAATATATACAGTATTTATAGTATGTCATGTTTCCTATTACCATAACATATAGAGTATACAGGCGGAGTATGTAGACAGAGTATACAGATAGATATACAGAGATAGCATCAAGATGCTATAGATATAGCATACAGAGATTACAGTATTTACAGTACAAAAGATAGCATTATGGTAATTTTGGAAATATGATGAAAACGGTAAAAGAGTATATATATATATAGTATCAGATCCTTGTGAAAAGATTACAGACAAATACAGATAAAGAATATAGAGCACCGTACCATTGTTATATACAGATAGAGTGCAACCATATATCTCAGATAGTGTGTGGGTACCGTCAACCGTGCTCGGAGAGCATGCAGCTCCCCAGTTCGCTGGGTTGAGGGGGCCAGTTTGACGAGGTAGTAGCCAGTCCCGGGCCTAGGAAAGTATGCAATTTGGCCGGATTGAGGTAGTATAGAGTATAGTAACTTACCTGGAGGGCCGACTAGGTTAAGTCTCGCCTACAAGCCGCACAACCCTATCATGAGGGGTCAAATCATGACATACAGAGTTCTAAGGATAAAGAACACAGTTATGTATACGTATACAATTTTACAGCTTTGGTTGTATATAGTATGATATTTATAGTATGAATGATAGAAAGTTCAGATGATACATATATTTTAAGCTACAATACATGTGATATATGTGTTTTTACAGATTTACCAGATTATGCAATTTTACATACTATTATTATAGTTTTACGACTCGATCGCCACACACTAGTAATAGCATATTTCCACTTACTGAGCATCGTCTCACCCCATTACTTTATCATTTTTCAGGTGAGCCAACTAGGTGAGCAGATTAGGCTCGCGGATAGTGAGTTTATTTGATTACCTTAGTTGTAGGGTGAGTGTGGACAGAGTTTTGTATTTTTGGGGTAGATGATATTGGAGAGAATTATTTTGTACGGCTATGGTCGGTATGTACTGGATTCTGGTATTGTATAGTATGTATGGATGTATGATTTATGTTTCCGCTGCGTAGGTATGAGTATTGTATACAGGATTACCCTGGTGCCGGCTAAGGCCCGAGTTTCATAGCAGAGGGTATCAGAACAGTTAACATTTATATATTATAAAAAAAAAATGATGTAATTTTGAGGTCGTTACAGGTACGACTTATATAAGGTATGTTTAGTTAGTTTCCTTTTGGTATTGGTATAAGTTTATTTATTTTTTTTTGTTTTTGGTTTGATGCATGGTGTATTTTATTGGTTATTATGTAAGCCTCAAGTGTCCTTTTGTTTCCACGGTATTCTTTCGCCATAAGTGAGGGTTATTAATAACTTTAGACAGGGCCGCTATGTGGGTGGCTTCCGACTTTTTTTAAAAAAAAAATTTGAGAAAAAATAAAAATCAATTAGATACTCAAAAATATTGAGTTAATACATGACCCACATATATGCCAACGAGGGCATATGCCTCCGCTAAGTTTTGAAAATAAATAGAATTTTGGTGAATTAACGAGATGCCTACACTGAAAACATTTATTTATACCTAATTTCAAAAGCAACACACGTAAAAGATTAGGACTTTAATAGTAAACACTACTACTTAAAACAATTATTACTAATATTAAAATGAAAATATTTTTATTTTTTAGTTCTTTGTTTGAAAAAATATGAAAATATTTATATTTTATTATTCATATACATTTTTCCACCACTGAGAATTTTTTTTGGCTTGTCACTATATTGTGTTGTAGTGTCAATGTTAAACTTTGTTAAATTGAGTATTTTAATTTGTTACACGATAGGTTAAAAAATCTCATTTAAAAGTCGTCAGTACTTAAAATACATTAATATTGTCCTATTATATGTGACAAATAATTAAGTATATATACAGAACACTTATGTTGTCTATGGTATTTTTAAACCAATTCTGATGGGACATTTTGTTGAGAATTTTACTTGTGAGCTTGTCCCACATTGGAAAATTAGAGTGGATCATGAGTGCTTTTATACATGGTTGGGCCCAAGACCCAATAGGCTTAAGCTTTTGGGTCAAATTGGTGTTCACCCATGTGTATCAAGCCCACTCATGGGCTCCTCCGATCCTAACAAGTGATACCAGAGCCGACGGTTCGTAACTCTGAGCGAGCGACATCATAAAAGTTGAAATGTGAAGCTAATTCTCCTGACATGTTAATAGTTGGAGGACCAAGTGTGTGACCGAGGCCAATAAAAATCATCTTGCCCTGGGATGGATTCGAATAGGGTCAAGACGTGGGAGGTAGGATTGGTTCGGAGGCACATGGAATGCAATTTGAGGCACGTAAGGCGCTAGTGGTAAGGCCCACTTGAGCAATTGTTGGGGAATTGGGCTTACTCCCATAAGGGAGATGGTTTCCATTCAAGGGGGAGCGGTTGGAACTCACAAGTGAGAGGGAGATTGTTGAGAATTTCACTTGTGAGCTTGTCCTATATTAGAAAATTAGAGTAGATTATGGGTGCTTATATACATGGTTGGACCCAAGACCCAATAGGCTTAAGCTTTTGGGTCAAATTGGTGTTCACCCATGTGTATCAAGCCCACCCATGGGCTCCTCCGGTCTTAACACATTTTTCATATTGCTCATTAAGCCCCATAGTTTTGCCTTATTAAATATATATATATATATATATATATATATATATATATTTTATAAACGAAAGACTCCAACCACTATTGCGCCACTTTTGACACTATAGTGTGGCACCAAACTCGGGGGTGAAAGTTGCTCGCCCATTGACGCACCCCTGATAATTCAACGGGGTAAAATCTCAACTTCAATCATATTGCATTGTTAAAACTTCAATCATATCTTTGTAGGGTCAATATCTTCTATTACATGTCTATTTTGGGATCAAGGCAGCTTCCCATTTTAATCTCTTACACGCTCTTAAGAATAATTTATTGTTTTTATACGTAGAGTCTACTCACACGACAATCCCCTCATTGTGGCTTTGATGTCAAATTAATGTAGATATTCTAACTTAGTAGCCCTAGTGGCCATTAGGCCTCAAAGTTTAATTTGTCCAATGAGATGCGTCACAAAATTAAAATTTAAAAATTAAAGAAAAATGCTAATATTTCGAGGATGCTTTACAAATTATAATTATTTCCATTCTAGTTAGATATTCCTTATTTTTAGCTTGAGCTTCATATGAAGTGAATCTTCATAGTCTAAATTTCAGTATGTAACGAATAGAACAATAGAACAAAACAAATTGAGATGAAAAGTATTGTAAACAATCAAATTTTAAATTTAAACTAAGCTGATATAATGTTGTAATATAGATCAGATAAATATGGTGCACAGCGGAATAAATACAACCAGTAAATGAAACACAACTAGAGAATGATAAGTAATAAGAAGAAGAACAACAACAAGATTTACGTGGTTCGGCAAAGCCTACATCCACATAAGTAATGGCACAAACAATTTTATTAAGGAAATGTCAAAGTACACAATACACTTCACAATGATCTTGTAGAGACCTGAAAAATATAATATTAAAAATAAATGAGGAAAATAGGAAAATGGGTTGGAGAGGAGAAAATTGGCGACAGTTTTTTGAAGTGTTAATAAAACCATCGACGGTTATATAGTTTTACCGCAGCCGGGTAAAAGGGTAACAGTGAAAACTGGGTAAGGTTAAAGACAAAACCGATGACGATTTTCTGAGAGCCTAAGAAAACCGTCGACGATTTTTGGCAGGGACAGAATGCTATTTAAGGGTTGCATGTCTTTTTTTATTTTAAAATTAAAACTCTCTCTCTCTCTTTCGATCTCTCTCTCCCTCTCCCTCCCTCTCTCTCTCTCTCTCTCTCTCTCTCTCTCTCTCTCTCTCTCTCTCTCTCTCTCTCTCTCTCCAGCTGCGAACCTCCCTCTCTCTCACTTCATTTTCTCACTCTAGAATCGCCCGATCAATGACTAGACTCCGTATCTAAGGCCTAGCATCGATTCTCTTCAATTTAACCGAAGCAGAATTATGTTTTGAGGATCCCAGACACCATCCCAAACTGAGGTGAGGAAGTTGTTTATGATGTTGATTGGTGTTTTAATTAGTTTAATGAGTGTATAGGTCTAGGAATGTGAATATGAGCATAATTATGGGGTAAATTGATAAATTGGGATTTGTGGAATACATGGTTTTGGTGTGAATGCCACAGGCGCGGGTTTAGGGTTCTTACCGGCGTTTCCTTAGGAAATGAGGTAAGGGTGATAAATAGTTAAATATTTGATGTTTTGTTGGTTAAATGGAGTATGTGGGTTCGAGGAAAATGTGAATGTAATATTATTCTGGGATTACATGATTTCAGGGTTTTTGAGTTCTGAACGCCGCGGGCATGAATATAGTATTTTTAGTAGGCTTCTTGATAATTAAGTAAGGGGAATAATATAGAGACCCAAACGAGGAAAATAAGGAAATTAAATAAAAAATGAAGAAGGGGATTTTTAGCAGGCTTCGTCGATGAACTCCATGTTCTCGTCGATGAAGGCCCTTCTGAGGTTCGTCGACGAAGAGATCCAGAACGTCCGAAAAATATAAAGCTTAGGGTTCGTCGACGAGGCCCTTCCTTCGTCGACGAACGACCTTGTGTGACTCATTGATGAAGACGCCATTCGTCGACGAATTTGACCGGGTCAAGGAGTCTATAAATAGAAATTTTGTTTGCTTCTTCATTAAGAAACATAATTTCTCTCTCTTTCTCTTTCTCTCTCTCTTTCTAAACCGCACCCACACGCACTCTCTCTCTATGATTTCTCACCGCTCGTTGACAGATTCTACGATCAGAAGTTACTACAAGGGTCTAGGGGAGATTCTCTACAAGTCTAACAGAACAGATCTTTGATATGAGCTTTTCGACCGTTACTCCAAAATCAGGGTAAGTAGGTTTTTAAGGCTTTATGGTTGTTGTGAATTATAAGCAGACCTATGAAATGATTAATGGTTGTTGATCTATAGTTTGTGTTGATTTATTTGGGAAAATTGTGGTTTCAGGATTTTGAACTGCAAACGCCGTAGGGCGTGGAGTTTGGGGTTTCCAATGGGTTTTCTTGTAAGCTAGTAAGGGGATTTTTCTTACATTAGTTACTTTTGAAATCTGAACTGGTTAAACTGTATTTTATAATTTCGGGAAAATTAAGGTTTTGGGGTACGATCTCCATTTTTCTTTAAACTTATATATTCTTATTATATTAAAAGTTGGAGATGCTTGAAACCTTGTTTTATGTAAATTGTAGTTTTACAAACCATTTATTGTATTATAGCATATTTAATCAAATAAATGTAACATGAGATGGTAAATGTGAATGAAATGAACTGGTGAAACATCTGTATAAGATATAGGAACTGGAGTTCCAAATTGTTTTCAGGGATTGTGGAAAATGAGATGCGGGTTTAAAACCGAGGGTTGTGAATGCCTGGTAATGCTGATGAGTGAATAAGTTTGTGGAAAATACTAAAATTGCTTAAATGCTTTATGGAATGAAAACAAGTTACTGTGCTTTCTTGATAAATTGTATATATGATGTATGAACCACCTGAGGAACTGGTTATTATGAGAGCATGGTACCGTTGCTAGTGGGTGATACAGTGCAACCACGGCTTATTGGTAAGGGTGGGTATCTGAAAAGACGATTGATCATTGGCTTTGGTGTTTGATCTAGGGTGGGATTGACCTAGGCAGACTTGTAACCTTGAAGTGATTATACTGATGGGCCGCCAGAGCTAGATTGGGTCTACGGACCTCACAACCCATACCATGGGGGAAGTAAATGGTGTTTATTTGGTGTTCCTAGGCAGGGTTGAGTTCGATATGCATATACATGATTTAAAAGTAAAATGAGCAGAGTTACAACTTTGAGTACAGAGTCGAGGGATTTTACAGTGTATGGGCCTGTATCCTACCCCAACCTCGGGAACTCGCACTTGTAATGAGCCACACTATCTTTTGCAGAAATTATATATATATATATATATATATATATATATATATCCTATATTACAGGGTTGAGAATGTTTTAACTGCGTAATTCATTTCAAATAAACTTACTATTGTTTTTCTATTGGAATAAACTCATGTAGTCACACATTGATGTAATATGATCCACCTTACTGAGAAGTGTCTCACCCCAATATACAAATCTTGTTTCAGGTCTTGCAAGAAATCGGACCTAGCGTTCTAGTGGGTTCTGGAGCGTAGTGTTTTTGGGAGTCCTTTTTGTAAGTACTCGTGTAAGTACTGGACTTTGGTCAAGTTATCTTTTGGGGTTGTAATGGAAACATTGGAAGTATTTATGTAATAGTAATGACTTAGAACTTTGGTATGGTATTGTGAGAATGAAACTTTTCCGCTGCTTTATTGTATGTTGTTTATGGATAGGGCAACCATGAACCCACTATAAAAAATAAGGTTATTAGCGAAGGATCATAAGTATTAGTGACAGTTTTAAATTATTTGCTATATTTGCCGTTACTACTAATTATTAGTGACGAATTTTGAAACCGTCACTAATAATGTCATATTAGTGACAGATTATAACAATCACTAAAACCCCAATACCATCACTATAAATTCTATATTGGTTCGGCACAAATTCGTCACTAATAGTAGGGTATTAGTGATGAATTCCAAAACTATCACTAATATTGTAGTATTAGTGAAGGATCAAAAACGTCACTAATAATTCATTATTAGTGATGAATCCTGAAACTGTCACTAATAGTAGAGTATTAGTGAAGGATTAAAGCTGTCACTAATACTTATTAACCTTTAGTGAATGATCATAATTCGTCACTAATAGTATAGTATTAGTGACAGTTTTAAATTCGTCAATAATAGTTGTGTATTAGTGAAGGATCAAAATCGTCACTAATACTTATTAGTCTTTAGTGAAGGATCATAATTCATCACTAATAGTTGAGTTTTAGTCAAGGATCAAAACTGTCACTAATACTTGACCTTTAGTGAAAGATCAATATTCGTCATTACTAGTATAATATTAGTGACGGTTTTGATCCTTCACTAATATCTATAGAAACCGTCACTAATTAATTAAAAATTAATATTTTTTTAAATCATTAATTCGTGTGAAAATCTGTAATTACATTTTTGCATAGATAACATTAAACCATAAATATTAAAAAATCATAAATTATTAAAAATTATAATTCAATATTAAATGCAAATACATTATACAATTCTGCATATTTTATACATGAATCCCATATATTCAGATAACCAAAAAAAAAAATAAAAATCAAAAGCTGCATCCTTTTGTAGCATGAGATGGTGTTGATGGTGTGACATCCGCAAATCCTACAAATTAAGAATTATAAAAAAAAAAATTAGTATACGATTTTTGACCATATACGTACTATAAGTATCAATGATTTGATAGAAAAATAAATGAACATTCAGACAAAGTTAAAAAAAAAAAAAATGATACTATTTTAAATTGCTAAATTTATCAGTTTTAAGAAATTTTGGCAGCATTTCCCCTGTAAATAGGACATTTTCCATAGAGATATGTTTGAAACCTGAGCATTTATACAAACAACTCACAATAATCCAACCAGTAATTAATGAATTTTATTAGTGGACAAGATCTTTATATAATCAACATTAAATAATGTAATGTGTTTATGCATCCCACAAACAATCTATATCAGACTATAGTTCTATGAAAAAATAAAATATGATGTTGAGGTTTACATGACTTCTTTAGAACTCAAAAACAACTATAATAATCAAATAATGCAAATGAGTCCTTTATTGATAGAATTTTCACTTAGCATATGCAAAAGTAAATTTAGAGACGAAGTTCACAATTCATTTGAACTTCACTCATCATTTCAAAAATGTTTTAATGTTCAACACACTATAATCATTCTCACAAATATGGTATATGACTTTGATTATTTTGCATTGGAATTTAACAAATTTTCGGCAGCAGGCCGTTTGTAAATAGAACATTTCCCAAATCAGCAAGTCACAAACTTTACCAGTTGACAATATTTAAGCATATTTCTTACATGATTAGTTTTCCCAAGTATACCCATTCATGAATGTCTTTATCAAGTTCACGTGTGTTAGACTTAAAAGTATGAGGTATAGATGCTAAATTTTCTATCCACAAGAATAGAACAATTATATACTAGGATTTGATAGCTTACCTAAAAAAAAATCATTATCATGATGTAAATGACTCTAAAATTGTAACCTGTCATCCTTTTAACCACTTGGTAGTGAACCATTAACTACCAGGCCACTAACCCCAACAATGATACTACAGGGGTAACTCAATACCTCATTTTTTATTCTAAAATGCAAATAGTAGAAAAAAAAAACCCTCAAGAATAAGAAAGCAGAAAATCACATCATTGCGGCAAGAAGAAAATGACGAACAAGAGAACAGATAATGCAGTCCCCACCCTACCCTCCCCCCCCCCCCCCCAAAAAAAAACAAAACAAAAAACCCAATAAACAAAAAAATCTTTCCCAAAACTGAATACAATTACCTCTAACCAATTGACAGTTAGAAACTTTTTAAAGGAAGAAAAAGAAAGGGGTAAACCTGCAAAATGAACCTCCAAGAAGGACTTTTCGAAGACTACTAAAACCCAAATTAGCATCCACCCATAATTTTGCAAGCCAAATTTACTCTTTATAACTTTGTGTCGAAGGGAATTCACTTACAAGAAAAATCACCACAACAACTTAACCAAAAGGACAGTGGCTTTTGACACCATATAGCCAAGATCCAACCCTTCCTTATTTAATTTGCAAACCACCTCCCACTTAACCAAACTCTCTCTCCTCTCCCTTTCTCTTAACAAAAGAAAACTCCTCGTAACCCTCCTAAGTTTTTGAGTTATCCTTCTAGGAATCCTTAAAGGAAAGAAAAAATAAAGCATGATGTATATGATTTCTTTATACTCTTTCTCTAGGGATGGAGTTGAGCTCCTCTAACTATTCTATGATTATATTAGGATGAAATTTAATATTCAATTAGTTTTCACTCACTCTTTCAAAAATATTTTATCATTTATTTTAACATAATCATATTTGTACAAGGTTTTACTTTGGGTAAAAAAATTTACCGAAATTTCGGCAGCATGCCATGTGTAAATTGGACGTTTTCCCATAAAACTTGTACCTGATAGGTTCAAATAAGCAATGTATGATTCAGTTCAAGGTACACGAGAACCTATATCCACTACCAGCATGCAATTCACATCTACCGCATCCGTCATGCAGAAGACATTTTAGACTACGCAGGCAATCATGTAGCACAATTAACAATTCACATAACATATAAATCATCCATAAAAGAGATTCAATCATTTAATGCATTATGGAAATTAGTTTGTAATGCTGTTTATAATGACATATCACCACCTCCCACTTAACCAAACCCTCTCTCCTCTCCCCTTCGTTTGACCAAAGAAAATTCCTCGTAACCCTCCTAAGTTTTGAGCTACCCCTCCAGGAATCCTTAAAGGAAAGAAAAAGTAAAGTATAATGCATATGATTTTTTATACTCTTTCTCTAGGGATGGAGCTGAGCTCCTCTAACTATTCGATGATTATGTTAGGACGAAATTTAATATTCAATTAGTTTTCACTCATCCTTTCAAAAATATTTTATCATTTATTTTAACAAAATCGTCTTTGTACAAGGATTTACTTTGGGAAAAAAATCTACTGACATTTCGGCAGCATGCCGTCTATAAATTGAACGTTTTCCCATAAAACTTGTACCTAATAAGTTCAAATAAGAAATTTATGATTCAGTTCAAGGCACACGAGAACCTATATCCACTACCAGCATGCAGTTCACATCCACTGCGTCTGCCATGTAGAAGACATTCTAAACTATGCATGCAATCAGGTAGCACAATTAACAATTCACATAACATATGAATATAATTAAACAAGCAATAGAACTACCAGTATAATATTGAAACTATGTTTTACATACCTTCTAATGAGAGGAGCCACCTGCATCATTTGGTCGAGATCGACGCATCATTTCTTCGAACTGCGCTTGCCTGTTCAGAATTGTGGTGAGCGTGACTTCAACGATGGAGACCTTGTCTTTCAATTGATGGTTCTCCGTCGAGACGTTAGACATCATGTCTGTAACAACCTCAAAATCTTAATATAAAATTGAAACATAATAAATAGAAAAGTCAACCCGTACCCGTGGGTAACGGAGATACCTGTCATTCACAGCGGAAACTTACGCAGCAGTAAATATAAATCACATTTTCAAAATCGTAATATACATAATACCAGAGTTTACTACATCACCAAAATACTGTATTTATACGCAACCTCCAAATATCAAAATGACCCTAAGATCATAGAACAAAATCTTCTGATCCTAGATCAACGCTTACCCTTCTAGCAAGGAAGCTCAACTCACTCAACGGCGGCTTTGACCCGCCGGTCTCTCTGGATTTCCTGAAAATCATTTAATGTTCGGGGGTGAGACACTTCTCAGTAAGGGAAAATAAACTAAATATAACTGTGTGGCAACATGAACATTTAATGTAATTATACATATACAGTACATTTCATATTTCTGTAAACATTCATCATAATATATTGAATCATCATATACTTTCATATTTACTAATAAATCATATCGTTCATAAAACATCTGTTATAACTGATAATATTTAAAACATACCTAGGATGAATAGCTAGCTGATGCCATGTATTACCCCCCGTGACGAGTTGTGCAGCCCGAAGGCGGGACTCAACAATGACTGGCCGACCACTGCCGAGTCAAAAATGTCAGTAAGTACGATGGGTCTGCCACACCCTGGTCCGGACTGCCAGGTGGACGTCCACACTCTACTGAAAGCCACATCGACTATCCATCTCCCACCCCCTCGTGGGATGGTTAGCACCAATCTGATCATAAATATCTGATCTATAAGTTACGGTATCGTGCTTTTGAACTGAACTAAACTAGCATTTGGGTTCTGATAATATATAATACATGATAATATAGCATCTTTCATAATTTCATAAATACGGCCTCGCGCCGAACATTTCATAAATACAGCTTTACGTCGAATATTTCATAAATACGGTCTCTTGCTGAACATTTTACAAATACGGCCTCATGGTGAATATTTCATAAATACGGCCTCGTGCCGAAATCATACATAATACGGCCCGCACCGAAATCATTTCGTGTATGTATATCATTCTGAAAATAATCAATTTATCATATATCTTCAACATCATAATGTACTGTATTCTTTCATAATTTCTCAAAACATATTTCATTTGTATCATTGCCATGTCATGATATTTTTCCATGTAAAATAATATTCATGCCACACATTTGCTGTATAAACCATACATTGTATTCTAAAATCATAGTTTCTAGCATCTCATACATATATGTACATTTCAACATAGTAGCAGTATTTTCTCAAACGTGCATTTCCTTTGTAATATACAGATATAACACATGCTTTCCTAAAAATAACTTTTCTCATAAATAATAATAATTTGCATGAAAAATAAATGCTTTAATTTGTTCCCTTACCTGGCAACTAAAAATCCTCTATGTATTCTTGGACTCACACCCGTAGGATTTTCCGATCAATACCCTGAAAATGAAAACTTCCAGTACTAAATTTCAGTATTTTCATGTGTATATCATTTCTTATAACAACCATAAGACCAAATTTGGCGTAAAAGACCTTACCTCAATTAAGGGATGATTTTCAATTTGCTTTAACCAACGATCCGCTCTGGCAGATTTGGAGAGAACTTCCCCAGGAGTGTCGTAGTGGTTTTAGATCGTCGAATCGGCGAAAATTTGGCCCAAAATAGAAGAGAGAAGAGAGAGAAACCGAAGAGGGAGAGAGAGGGTGAAATTTTCCTAAATTTTTACATTTAAATCCGTGTTTTTGATATTTATAGGACTGGATTCGTCGACGAGCCACGTCATCTCGTCGACAAGTCCTTTAATAATTTTGTCGATGAAACCCACTCCTCGTCAACGAAATTTAGACTTCTCAAAATCTCTCTCGGTATCTCCTCGTCTACGAATCCCATGTGTTCGTCGACGAGGCCCTAATGATTTCCCTCGATTATTTCTTCCAAAGTGCAATGTCGTCGACGAACGCAAGTCGACTTCCTCCTTCTGTTACTGTTTCCATTTTCCACCCTCTTAGTCATTTAAATCTCATTATTATTCGGGTTGTCACAATGTCTTTCAAACTTTTGTTTTTCGTCGAGACGTTAGACACCATGTCTTTCAATTGCTAGTTTTCCATTTCTATCGTATGCATCCGATGAACCATCTCGTCTACCCGAGACTCGGCGTCTTGACGCGCTCGTTCTATCTTAGCACAAGCCACTGCACCCATCAAAGATGATGTTGTTGGGGCAATGTATCAACTTCCAAGACCTTTCACCTAGCCCCCTGCTCGTTCCCCAAGCTGTTGAGTCGTTATCTAGTAATCCGTCATTTGCTAGCTCCCCTCTACAACAGGTGCATCCCTCAGCTCGACCATCATTGCCTATTTTCAGTCATGAAAATGATAAACAAGAAGAAATAAGAATACAACTTCAATGTTTTGAATTAAATTATAAACTAAATATTTTTTTTGACTTACATGTTTGTCCTGCTCACCGTCGCACCACTCCCTTGAGCGCTTTTGGTGTGTTCTCTGATAAAGATCTGGCAGCGGCTCCTCTGCACCCGTCTCGGGATCATGCTACATTATCATAGAAAACATCATTAATATTAATTCAGGTAATGGTCAGATAGTCTAATTTATAGCAATTACCCTTCGACGATTTACGAATAACTTCGACCCACTGCAATGCATCGTAGGGAGTTTGCTGCGGTTTACAATATTTTTTTTCACATATAGCCTACAAAAAAGATGTAATGACTTCTTATTAGTCACGTCAAAACTTAAAGTAGTTATTATAATACAAACATATCACCTGATAGTGTGGATCGAGGAAATGGCGACACACCACCTCCCAATCCTCTTGGGATATCTTATCATACAGGTGGGTTTCTACTTGATCTCCCATCGCACGAAAATGTACACGCATTTTCACACGATAGGTCTTAAATTTATTGCACAGTTGGACGTCCACCGCCCTTTTGACATGATCTGCGTGGAGAATGTCCATATCGAACTCCTTCTGCATAGGTAATACAGTTAGAATGTTAGACAATTGTTTGGCTAATATATAAAGTCAAAAAAAATTAAAGGTTTGGGATTACTTACCAAGATGTGCATGTAAAGAACCAGGCGCTGTGCTTCAGTCACCTGTGGCCAGCTGAAGGCGGTGACTGGAGCATACTATCGGCATATAATGCTGAGCACTCGCATCCATGCTGGGCACCTATCGTCATGCGGGGCGGTGAAGTCTGGAGGAATGTCGATCCTAATGCGTTGCCCCGTCCTCTGCAGGTGCTTCTTAAGCATCGTGTTCTTCGCTACACCACGGCTTGACTTGACCGTGGATGTCGATGCTGAAAGAAGAGTTAAATTAAGAACAATATTTTAATCATACACGAGAATAAAAATCAATAGTTTACATCGAAACAAATTAATCATAACCTTACCAACGTTGCTCATCATGGTGGACAACTCACCTTGTGTGTCATCCCGAGCTGAGGTATCCATGTCTGACTGAGGTCCCGATGGCTCAAACAATGATGGTGTCGCATCATGATTGACGAGCTTCGCCGGTCTCGAGGATGTCGGATCATCCTCATGCGATGTAGTCGAGAGCCTGGAAGGAAGTCGGCCACGACGACATCCTGGTGTCATGTCTGTAAAATATTAGACAAGTAAATATAAGAAGTACGAATATTAAATGTATGCATAATAAATATATTTTTAGTTATTTACACATGTCAAATATATAGTGACAAACATAACATGCTTACCCCTTATACGTTCTCAGTATCAGTATCATCCTCACTTTCTAAAGTGTCTTCCTCTTCACTACAGTACTAGACCCCTGTTTCATCTTCCCCATTTTTCTCATCGTCGATGAAGTGAACATCTACAGAAGGTTCAATTGTAATGTCAGCAGTCCCTACGTGTTCTGTCGTGACACCTACTTTATTCAATGGTATAGGATTGGCTCCTTCTTCGACAACATGGAAAGCAGATTGCCTACTGCACTGATAGATGACTCATCTTCTTGGAATGCAGCCTCGCTGGCACTCTTCTCCCCATATACAACTTCTGTAATAGCATACAAACTTCGGGGAGGAATCTTTCAGGCCACATGCCATTCACTTTCAATTTTGTGACTTTAAGGTAAAACACTTGTTCTACCTGCATTGCTAGCACAAAAGGGTCATTTTGATACCATGTCTTACTAAAATTGACATTGGTAAAGTAGACATCCATGTTTATCCTAGTCTTTTTATTGTCAAAGTCTTACCAGGTTCACTTGAACATGTGGACGAATCTGTTGGCTCCATAGTTAAGCTCTATAATGTCATCCAAGACACTAAAGTAGTCAATTTCTTCATCTCCTTCTGTGTCTAGCACCGCAACCCCACAATTTTGGGTTCTTCTATTCAGTTCAAGGGACTTTGTATGAAATCGTAACCCATTGATAATGCAACTGCTGTAGCGGTTAACTCGTTAATCGAGGCCACATGCCAACGTGTAGAAATCTTTACTTGTCGTTGGTTCTCTATTGTAATACATGACTTTCATCTATTAAATAAACATGAGTTTAGATGAGTAAATCGTCAACATTGAAAATGTACATTGTTTCATACTCAGGCAATATTTGTTACTTACACAGCTCCCAAACTAATTGACAAATTCCTTCTTGTGTCTTTCGTCAACATTCCTTTCATTTTGGGTCAGAAGTTCAGCTTTATGTTTACTATATGCAACAATAGTACATGTTAATGTCAAGTAAGTATAAAAATATGCATATATAAATACAATGCAAAGTAAGGAGTTTCGAACAACATACTCAATATATGGAACAATTTCATCATAATTATTGAGGACGTAAAAATGGGCCTTTTGTAGGTCATCCATATCAATGAAATCGTAAACCTGTGCACCAAATGGCCAAACATTTTCTCGAAATATAGGGCTCCTCGGTTCTTCATTTTCGGCATTAATAGCATGAACGTCTTCATTTCGCTCGTCATAAGTGAATCTTGTGTCAATATTATGTAGATATATTAAGCAAAATGCAAGACATTCACTATCAATGTATGCCTCAATGATTGAACCTTCCGGTCGTGCCTTATTGTGTACATACCCCTTCAAAGTGGACAAGAACCTGTGCATGTTATGTAACATTATTGACTTGTAGACAAAAAAAGGAAAAAAAAAGAAAAGAAAAGGAAATCACGTGACCATTATAGAATGACTTTATAGTTTACCTCTCAATATGATATATCCAACGATATTGGACCGGCCCTCCAATTATAGTCTCCCTTGATAAATGGACCGCTAAGTGGACCATCACATCGAAGAATGCCGACGAAAATATATTCTCCAGCTTGCATAGTATGATCACGATGTCATCCTCTAACCGTTCAAATACATTTATGCTCAATTTTTTGGAGCACAACTGTGGAAAAAAGATCCCCAGTTCAATCAGCACCGAGCGAACATCTTCGGTCAAGTGTCCACGAAGGAAAATGGGTAGAACCCATTGTAGAAGGACGTGACAGTCATGACTTTTCATTTTTAACATCTTCCTTTCCTTCTTGTTTATGCATTGAACTATGTTCGATGCATATCCATTAGGGAATTTCACTTATTTCAACAATTTGAAGAATATCTTCTTCTCACCCTTCGAAAATTTGTAACAAGTTGATGACATGAGAAGTTTGTCCCCATCACGAAATAGGTGCAACTTAGGCCGTATTCCCATATTTTTCATATCCCAGCGAGTATTTGCGGTGTCCTTTGTCTTCCCATTTATATCCAACAATGTACAAATGACATTCTTACTGTAAAGACCCGAAAGTTTGAAAGGATTAAAATAATTTGAAAAAAAAAGATAAATAAAATAACAGATAAATAAATAAAAGGAATGACGTGGGAAAAGAAAAAAAAATTAAAATTAAAGAAATTAAATTAAATTAAGATAAATTAAATAATTAAATAATTAGTTATTAAATTAAATATTTTTACATTGGATTAAAAAAAAAAAACTAATTGAAATAAGAGAAATATATATATACACTTATGTAGTAGGTTAACATAATATATATATATATAAAGTATCTGACAGAAGAAAAGTAAAAGAAGTAGGAAGAAGAAGAAAGAAGAAGCAGGAGAAGATGTCAGGCACGCCCCCCCTCTGCAAACTTTTCTGCGTTCAGTATGCGCAGCCACTCCTCCGTCTCCGCTTCTCTCCTTCTCTCAATTACTCGGCGAGTTTGCGACGGATCGGGAAACGGAAGGTGCCGTTGGAATCCTGATTCCGCTGCCGACATTTCTACTAGAGCAGATTTTTCATGGGAATGACTTAGGTACTGCTCCTAGGGAAAGGTAATTTTTCCCCATTTTCTCAATTTCGCCATTAATATGTGGTTAAATCGACAAACAGACACCACCACAGGGTTCTAGTTGTCGTCATCGTCATTTTGACGTATGTAATTTTTCAATTAGGGTTTTTTAGGCCCTACTCCAAAGCGAGAGTGAGATTTAGAAAATTTGACTAAATTTAAGGGTATTATTATTTATTTAGAAATTATGGCCCTAGGAAGTATTAAATTAATATTTTATTCATGAATAATTTATTAGAATTAGGAATTTAATTTCAGGGTCCGGGTGAGCGCCGCAGGTATTTTTCAGAGTCCCTGTTGGCGTAGTTCAAGAAATCAGGTAAGGGGAAAAATATATATTAAATCAGAATTTTTATGAATTTAATGAAAAAATAAATTGTGCTATATGTACGTGTATATGTTTCGATATGGGTAAAATGCCAACTGTTTAAATTATATTTTTTTCCAAGTTTAGGGTTGTTTATTAGATATGTATATGCGAAAATGAACTGATGAAAGTGAGAAATATTTTCAGGATAATTAAGTAAGAAATGAAAGGTATTTTTAGTATATAAACATTAAATGTTGGTTGGCTTATTTTACAGGCAATGTATGAATTTTACTGTTAAATTGTGTGGCATGAGATTCTGTGCAAATATATGTTAAATGTATGATATACAGGTTAAGTAAATAAAGCAATGAAAATAAAATATGATATGGACAATGTTGCCTGTGTATGTTAAATGCAATCATGTAAATGTAAGACAGCTAAAAGAGAGTCATGTTAGCAGATCTAGCACACTTCTGTGTAGACTAATTGATGACAGCTAAAAGGAGCTATGTTAGCAGGTTTAGCACGTTTCTACGTAGACTAACTGATGATGGCTAAAGACCAGCTGTAGTACGAAGTAATGAAATGAAATGTTATGCAATGAAATGACTGATGAAATGACAATGAAATGAAATGACAAAGGCAAATGATGTAAATGACAAAAAGTCACTTAAAGTGAAACGAAATGCAAAGTTAAGTTATGAACAAGAATGAAAGTGCATGAATGTATAATGACAGAACAGAATGATGTATTATGATATTAGAAGTACGTATGTACGTAGAATATGTTACGATTGGGCGAGGCGTACCTTCCGCCTGAGGGCTTGCTGAGTAAGGCAAGTGCACTAATAGCTACAGATGTGGCAGTAGCCACATAACGTACTAGGGCAGAGGGAACCTACTTGTATGGGCGGGTAGAATTCCCTATCCTTAGGGCCTTTACCGATAAACTATTGTTGAATGCGTGAGTACGAGATTAATTTATCACTTGAAGGCTTAATGAGTAAGGTGAGTGCCCTGGTATGCTTAAATTGTGACCTTCGGGTTGCCAAATGTATCAGAGCAGAGGGGTGCTACTTGTATGGGTGGGTAATCACCCCTATCCTCGGGAAATCTCGTGGGTTAAACATTCGCATGTGTTTGATTAGGATCAGGGAATGCTTTTGAAAATTATGTTAAGGATTTTCAAATGTTAAATATTATGTTATATATAAACTCATGTTGGCCACACACTGTTTTAATATATGGTTTCTTCCCTTACTGAGATGTGTCTCATCCGAATATGAATTCATTTTTTTCAGGATTTCTCAGGATCGAGCTTTGAGAGCTCGAGATTTTATAACATTTTTGGAAGATATAAGAAAAAGGGTATATTTTTATGTTAATTCTAATATGTATATTTTATGTTTTATATCTTTATGTTTTAACTCAGTTATGAAAGGATAGCTGTGAAACATACTGGTATTAGTGGATAATGTTTTGGAGGCATGTATATAATTGAATACTGGTGGATGATTAATTTATTATGGTTAGTAGTTAGAATTAGTAAACTCTGGTATTATGTTATATGAAGATTATGTTTATGTTTTTCGCTGCGTATGTTATGGAATGTGATTTATAAGGATATGATCAGGTATAACGCACCGGACCCGGGTTTAAGGGTTCGGGGCGTTACACTCACAAATGTTCTTTTCGATGTACATGATATCCAAGTTGTGGCACAGTGAAAAATCTTTACAGTATGACAACTCGAAGAAGATGCTTTTCTTTGTCCAATTCAATTCCCACTCAGCACGTTTTCTTTTTCTACTAGTTGGTGGTTTCTCAAATTTCACATCTCCAATCAATCTGAACTGGTTTAATATCCCATCCCCACTTAGTCGCTTTGGCTACAACCTTCGTTCAGGTTTTCCATTAAAGCTTTTGACGCCATGAGTCCTCCAAGGATGTCCAGCTCGTAGAAAACGACGATGACACATAAAATATAACTTGCGTCCATGCTTCAAGGATAAGGACCCAAAATCCTTATTATAGACTGGGCATGCTAAGTAACCTTTTGTGTTCCAACCTGACAGGTTGCCATAAGCGGGGAAATCATTAATTGTCTACAACACTGCAACATGCATCTGAAATGTTGTCCTGATTTCCACATCGAATGTCTCCACTCTTTTTTCCTATAGTTCTTTCAACTTGTCAATTAATGGACGCGGGTACACATCAATATCATTACCACGTGCCCTCGGTTCAGGAATAAGCAGAGACATATAAATAAAGGGTTCTTTCATACATCACCATGGTGGCATATTGTATGACATCATCATAACTAGTCACATGCTATACAGGTTGTTTATGTTACTAAAAGGAGTGAACCCATCTGAAGTAAGGCCAAGTCTGATGTTGCGAGGATCACTAGCAAACCACGGATGCATTTTATCGAAATTGGGCCAAGCTTCGAAGTCCGCTGGATGGCTAAGGGTGTTTCCATCTTGAAGACATTTCTCTTGATGCCATCTCATGTCGGCAGCAGTCTTTCTGCACATGTACAATCGTTGCAATCGCGAGGATTAATAGACAATATCGCAAAACTTTTTAGGAGATCTTTTTACTCTTCTTTTGATTAGTTTTATACTTCGATTCACTACATTTTGGGCACTTATTCGCATTTTCATGTTCACCATAAAAGAGTGCACAATCATACCTACCCGCATGTATTGGAGTGTAACCGAGACCCAACTCACGCATGTATGTCTTCGCCTCATAAAAGGACTTCAAACATGTTTCACCATCAGGCACTCCTGCCTTAATGAGGCTTAAATGCATGTTGAATGCGCTCTGAAAAAACTCATGCATTATCCTTGCATAAAACAACTTTATCAGGAACTCTAATTTTGAGAACTTTGTACAGTTTGGATATAGGGGTACCCATGCATCCCTCACAAGATTAGCAAATGGTTTACCGAATCGATTTAATGTACTAGGATCGCAAGATATGGTACCTTCTGAAGTAGATCCATCACCAGTACGCGACACACCGACATCGCCTGTGTCCACTGTAATCCCCCTTCGCAAGTCACCTAACATTTTGATTAACCTTTCCGAATGTATATCACCACCTATTATATTTACCCCCTCATCTTCATCATCATCATCATCGATATGAACTGGATAATCTTTACCGTGGAACACCCATGTTGTGTGTCTTTTCTCCATTCCAAAATCTAATAAATGTGAATTGACCAAATTAATGTGTTTGAATGTTATGTTTTGACATTTCTTACAAGGACACCTTATTCTACTGGCTTTATCTGCACGAGGACACGCAAATTTTATGAAATCATGTACCCCTTTCACGTATTCTAGCAAAAACCTACCCCGAGCGTTCATCCAACTCTTATCTATGTTCATTAATTACCATATAACATATTCAAGAAAATGGTGTTGATTACATTCTCATAATGTTTATGACGCGTGCATCGTGAATCAAGAAATCAACAACCTTCTGTCTAAAGGGTAAAGATCCTATTCCATTCAGGAATGTTGCATTTACATTACAATCAATCGCTTAAATTCCTTCGTCATAGTCATTAAAAATTTCGGCAGCATCTCTACTTGGCTCTCCAAGTACACGAGATGGGGGAAGTGAAAATGTTGCTAGTTTTCCATCACTAACAAATTGTCATGACACCCCACTATACATCCAGAGAATACAAGTAGAGACGCGCTCGAAATATATAATGACAATGAACAAGGGATGAACGATGACAACAACGTGAATACAACTTCCTAAACATTCCACATTGGACAATTCAAGAATGGTTGAAATACAAACATTACTAATCGTAAATGAAACAAATAATTAACATGTTCAATTGATTATTAGTCTACATAATATGACTAATAATCAATTGAATTTTAACAATTGATTTGTCTCACATGTACGATTACACATGAATGTATAATAACTATTCTTGAATGGGTCTAAACTTCAATGAACACATGAAATGATAGTAATTAATTTGACATTTTACTTCTCATGACATTTAGTTCTTGTTTTTTCACTACTCTTTTATACATTGTTGTTCTGAAGATTTATTGCAATCAATTTTAAAATAAATTATTGTCATTACATATAACAATCTACAACAAAAGAACAAAACTACAACTTGTTCAGCTCGTCTCATACACAAACATCTGCTCAGATACATCTTTACCATTTAAATTTTGCAATGATTGTTTCTCAAAATAACCCTAAATGAGGTTGCATTTCTTATATTGCATCATTTATTATAACACGAGATGGGCAATTTTCGAAAATTATGGATATAGTTTCCTCTTTTGAGCTTGATTTCCAACAAGTAATAGCTATTTGTGGTTGCTAGAACATTAATAATCTCATTTTGTGTTTATACAAATATATACTTCAACATCTATTATCTCATATTTTGGAAAGGTTTTTAACAAAATTTCGACAGCATGCCGACTGTAAAGTGAATATTTCCAAATATAATTTGACCTGAAAAGGAGTTTATATATAGAAGGGCATGCACACTACCAGCATACAATACACAAATTTGCATCAGCCATGCCGAAGGCATATTCACAACCAGTATGACAACTTAATCCAGTATTTTACAAGAGATGCAATATAATTTCAATAAGAGCAGAAAGTCTTGACACAACACTTATATGGTAAACAATACATTAATATATAAGAAAGGAATATACATTCAAATGGTGAAATTTGAGATTTGTAGTCAAGTCACTTTAGGGACGAAAAGAGAAGTTCCACTAAGCGAGGCAAGTCACAAAGCAATGACATAATGGTTATGGTCTTTCATTTTGGCCTAGTGGCCCATAGAAATATTTGGTCCTTGTGTTCAATTGAAATGGGTAGCCCCAATTCTTAATATTTTAAGCTCCTAAAAAAAAAAAAAAAATTGAGTCAATGTGTCAAAACTGTTTATAGGTTAAAACTGATGCTCTAATATTCAGTTTCAGTTTTCAAACTCAAAAACCAACATATAAAAAGCCTTAACCAAGGTGATCAATTAGTCTCCTCCAATCCCTTGTTGGATAGGTGCCACAAAGCAAATGTCATGTACTCCATAATCTCACCATGGTTGTGGTTACTTCATGTGGATACACTTATAGCTTGGATGCTTATGCAACCACCAAAAAAGAACTAATATGTTCAATCCAAAGATTGGATTTTCTTGATATTTCTTTATTAATTTTTATAATCAAAGACAGTAGCATAAATATGTGCTCATAGATTACTAATCACCTATTTAGTTTTAAGTATGATAAAAATAATAACTAGCAATAATAAAATTTATAAATTTTAAAAATTTTAATTGTTATAGTATATCAAGAGTAAAAAATATATAAGTTTTGACAGCTTGAAGTTTTAATGGATATTGAAAGCATGTGTGAATGTATATCCTTCAATAAAAAATATACACTAAAACAAACAATTAATAAAATTTTAATTTTACTTATACTTGGCATTTAGTTTTTCTTAATTTTGAATCATATTAGAACAATTTTTTATTTCAAATGGTATTCGATATTGAGAGAAAATTTAGTGAGAAGTAAATTTCTTTCTTATTTTTCTTCTCTTTTCTTTTTCCAAACAAAATTCTTTATCCAAGTTGGCCATTAGTATCATGGATTTTCTATAACTGCCTCTTAAATGACACTCCTAAAAGAGAATTGATTTGCAGAACTTGCAAAGAGCAAAAGCAACCATTTAGAGAACTTGCCTCTCACGCCTAATATATACAGGGTGAAGCAATTTAACACAAAGTGGCGGGGAAGGCAAATTAGCCTCTGAAAAAATTTGTGTGAAATGTGTAGACCTCATTGACTTCATAGGAGGAAGAGTGCTCAGATAACTAAACACTTGGAAGTCCTGAAATTCAAAAAGAATAAAAAATAAAAAAATGCACTTGGTTTAAAACATTTAAAACATGAATCCTTAGACTGCAAAAGTTCCAAATTCATGGTAAGTTCTTGCAATGGAAAATTTCTCATAAACCAGATCACACATGCACTTGGTTTCATTTGCCAAAATGGAAAAACACACACATGAAAATGACTGACATGTAAAAATAAAAGATGTCTAGGATGGAAACGCAATCAATGTTAACCAAGAGACTACTGCCCCTTTATTCTCATTAATAGTTGGATGAATGATACAATGTAAAGGGACAAAATTTCAATATGAATTAAATTTTGTAATGGAAATTTTAATACTACATTAAAAAATAAAATTAAAATAAAGAAAACAATAAGCCAAATACCTGCACTGGGTTCAACTGAGTAGACAATTGCACTTTCCACAACCCCCACAATTATTTTCATTTCCTAAACATTTTCAGCAACTGAACAAGCAACAACACATCAAATGATCGCAGATTTGCAAACAAATAGCAGATATTAAACCAACAACTTTAACCTAAAAGCTTGATTGGAAAAGCAGATGGCGGAAAAAAATACCTAGTTAGATACGAAGAAGGGACGATCAATGGCATCCAACAATGGAGTCTTGGAATAAATATCTCCAAAAGTCTACTTTGTTCAGCCGAGGGGCGATGGCAAGGAGAGGGGCGATGGCCACAGGCGACGGCGAGGGGCTGCGACGAAGAGAGGAGGGTGCAGAGGAGAGGAGGGAAACAAAAAAGGGAATGGAGGGAAAATGAGGGAGATTGGGGGAAACCCGGGGGGGTTAAGAAAAGGACTAGTAGTGACGAATCCTCCAAATCATCACTACTACTCTACTAATAGTGACGAATACCAAAAACCGTCACTACTATCTTTAAAAAAAATTGTTTATTTTATTAAAAGAAAAGAACTAGTAGTGATGAATCTTTAAATTCGTCACTAATACTCTGAAATAAATTTTTTAATTTTTTTTAAATAAAAAAGGTATTAGTGACGGTTCCCAAATCTGTCAATAATAAGAGGCTAATAGTGACGAATCTTCAAATTCGTCACTAATACTCTGAAATAATTTTTTTTTAATTTTTTTAAAATAAAAGAGGTATTAGTGATGGTTCCCAAATCTGTCACTAATAAGGGTCTAATAGTGACAAATCTTTAAATTCGTCACTAATATTCTGAAATAATTTTTTTTATATTTTTTTAAATAAAAGAGATATTAGTGACAGTTTCCAAATCCATCACATATTTTCAATCTTTGATGATAATTTAGCAAAACACTTGTTACCTTTTCAAGATCAAGAGTTTTTTTTCCCCACGTAAGAGTGGTCACAAGATTTTCATAGGTATAAGTTGAGGGCAAAGAGTTTAACAACATCAAAGTCTTATCATCTTCATCAAACTTAACATCACCTCTCATCAAATCACTAATGATTTAATTGAAGGCATTAATATGTTGATCTAAGTTTGATCCTTCAACCATCTTAAGCCAATACAAACGTTACTTAAGAAAAAGTTTATTATTTTGAGATTTGGACATGTGCCGGTTTTCTAACTTTCGCCATATAGCTGCTAGAGAATCCTCCTTCATCACTTGATAGAGTATTTCGTCGGCCAAACACAAGCATATTGTAGAAGCGGTCTTTGCTTTCAAACCTACCCATGTTGCCACATCCACTCATTTCGGTTGAATATCAAGTAAAGTCTTAGTCATTCCTTGTTGCACAAGAATGTCCTTTACTCTCCTTTGCCATAAACCAAAATTCCATCAAATTTGACGATGTCAAATCTTACAGAAGACGATCTCGATGCCATGACAACAAGAATCACTCTCATAGCTATTTGTTGTAATATGGATCGGATAAATAGGATGCACAGCGGAATAAATACAACAAGTAAATGAAACACAACTAGAGAATGATAAACAACAAGGACAACAACAACAACAAGATTTACGTGGTTCGACAAAGCCTACATCCACGGAAGCAATGACACAAACAATTTCATTAAGGAAATGTCAAAGTACACAATACACTTCACAATGATCTCTCTCTCTATTAATACATGCCCAGAATGACATATATAACAGTCCCTCAGAGGTTTCTCTCCAATTACCCAACCACCCCAACGTTTAAATTCAAAATTCAAAAAACTACTAGCAGCCCAGGTGCACTCGTCGACGAGTAAAAGAGATTCGTCGACAAGCTAAAGAAGCCCACTTGTCGACTAATCTATCCTCTCGTCGACGAGTCTTCAACTCTGAAAATTTCTGACTCTCGGTATTTGCTCATCGACAAGCACAAGGCATGTAAGAACCCGACTCGTGATATATAGATTAATTATATAAAAGAAGGGTAAATTGGTAATTGAGCAACATTCGTCGACGAAGTCTGTGTGTTGCTCGTCGATGAAATTCAGAGGCTCGTCGATGAGGAGAAGCCGAGAGATTTTAAGAAAACCGGGGATCTCAGGCTCGTCGACGAGGTGTCTTCAGTGACTCGTTGACGAGGATGCCAATTCGTCGACGAGGGCGATCGAGTCAAGGGCTATAAATATCAGTTTCCTTTGCTTAATTACTAAGTTATCTCAAGAAAATCCTCTCCCTCTCTTTCTAGAACTTGAAGTTCGCTCTCTCTCTAGATTTCTTTGCCGTTCGTCGCCTGAATCGTAAATCCGACGTTACCGCGTAGATCAGGGCAAGATTCTCTTCGTGAATAGTGAATCAAAATCTCGTTTCGAGCAATTTCGGATTTTGGTCAAAAATCGAGGTAAGGCTCGGTTTCCATTTCTATTTTGAAATATGGGTACTAGTACGAGTTTTAAGGAAGTATTGTTCTACGTTGTTTAGGTTTTGGTGTCTCGGTTCGTAGTTTTGGGAGCCGTAGAGTTCATGGCTCGATTTTGGGTTAAGGTAAGGGGATTATGTTTATATAAATTTATTTTTGAAATCGAAATTGGTAAACCTGTAGGTTACGATCGTATGTATACTTTGACTACTTATTTGGAAAAATCTATCGGGTAAAAATACGGGATTTTCGAGTTACAATTTTTGAAAAAATCAAGATTTTCGGGTATCATCTCTACTTTGATTGGAAAATTATATGTTGTGTTTAAACTGTATTATTGAGGTGACTGTATCCATATTTGTATAAAACTGTATGCTTGAATTGGAAAACGATATGATTTACAATATACCAAATAAGTGTGAAATGTATGGTTGTATGTAATTGTTTCTGGTATTTTGTAAAACAGCTAGTGGCGGCTAATTACCATACGCTGATGAATATAGGAACGTGAGTTCCAAAATGATTCCAGGTTTTGTGAAATCAGCTAGTGGCGGCTAATTACCGTACACTGAAATAGTTATGTGGCGGCTAATTACCGTACGCTGCGCCATGTACCGATTAATTGTCGTGGGCGAGAGTATCCGGCTCTATATCTGAGGGTGTAAAATATCACTAGTGTGTTCCGGCTGGTGACTGAAGGGTGTGAGCTACACCGTATTGGCGACGTACCGTTGTGAGGCTTCGATTATCACAGGGTTTCGGTTACTTGAGTGTGACGACACTGATCGTATGTTTGGGTATCGTATGTACTGAAATTGATTTGTGAAAATACTGGAATTGTATAAAACTGTATGAAACTGTATGGAAATGTTTCGAAACTGTATCGTATTGTATGGTGTTATGTTTTACGTAAAATAACACTAGTATGTCACACACTGATATAACCTGCTTTCTTCCTTACTGAGAGGTGTCTCACCCCGAATGTATATAGAAATGTTTTCAGGCCCTTCGGGTAGCCGAAACTAACATCTTAGCATCCGGAAGCGGGGGTGTCGTTTAGCTACATTTAGTGCCTAAATAGGTATGAGTTTTGTAACCGGGTTGTCGTGATGGTTTTTGTAGACACCAAAAGTATGTTTTGTAATTATGGGAACATATATCCTAGTGTTGTATAGACTCTGGTATGGTATGTTATATGGATAGATTGAACAATTTTAGTTGTGTATTTGATGAGTATGGATGTGCAGGTGTATGTTTTGTAGGGCTTTCGTATACCCCACGGGGTCGGACCCTTTTTCGGTATTGTATCATGTATGTTTAATTAATACAGAGATAGGTTAGGTTACTATTTTCACACATGAGACCCATTTGTGGGTTTGGGGCGTGATAGCTTGGTATCAGAGCTAACCAGATTGTTAGATCTTGTGGACTTGGTTAGGTGTATTCATGTGTACATACCAGAGCATAAGATTTAGGAAACGGGTAGAGTAGGTCGAGGATTGTGTTATTGCTAGATGGGGAGTTGCTAGTGGTGTTCTGTGTCCTTCCTAGAATGACGATTTCAGAAAGATCACGGCAAACCATTGATGGATTCGTGTCAGTGTGATAGGACAGAACTGGACCTGTTAGAGTGGTAGTGGAGATGATTAGTTCTAATGATTGTGTTAACTGTGTATGATATAGGAATTCTATCCGATTCCTATTCTATTTTCAGAATAGAGCCCAAGGATAACAACTTGGATAGTGGCTCCGAGGGGACTGTGAGTGATGAGTTTCCTTCCGTACCACGAGGCTTGACGAGACAGGTGATGTCAGAGATCGGGCGGAGTGTTAGGAGACGCGAGAGCTCTCCTATCAATGCGGGGTGTACCATCGAAAGGTTCACACGTATGCACCCTCCGACATTTGCAGGAGGACCTGATCCGATTATAGCAGAGGACTAGGTCGTGAGGACCGAGAGGATTCTGGAAGTCCTCCACTACACAGATAGGCAGAGAGTCCTTTTCGCTACTTTCCAACTCTTTGGAGAGGCCGGGCGTTGGTGGACTACAGTGAGTCTGCTTAAGAAGTAGAGAAATGGTCCATCGGGTATGACGTGGGGCCGCTTCAAGGAGGTATTCTTCGAGAGATAATTCCTGACTTCCACTCGTGATGCGAAGGCCGATGAGTTCTCAGGCTTGATGTAGGGTACCTTGACGGTGTAGAGATATGTAGCCAGATATATTGAGTTATCTCATTTCGCGCCGTACTTGGTCTCGAACGAGTACGAGAAGGCTCGGAGGTTTGAGAGGGGTCTGAGGAAAGACATCTTCCGCCTTGTAGGGATGCTGCAGATCCGCGAGTTCTCTATTATGATGGATAAAGCCACCATAGTTGAGACCGACCTTCAGGGAGACGAGGTGGTGCAGGAACAGAGGAAAAGGCTAGTATCTTCTAGGTCTCAAACTGGTCCTCGGCAGGGATAGTGGAAGAAGAAGAAGAAGAATTACGGTTCAGGTTATTGGCAAAACACCGAGCGGTAGAATTCTCAAGAGGATCCATCTTCCGCACCGTGCGCCAAGTGCCGTAAATGGAATGATATAGAATCTCGACTATTCTGGGGTAATTGCTACAACTGTGGCAAGCTGGGCCACATGTCACGGAGTTGTCAGGCACTAAGGAGAGATACGCCTGCACAGAGCCAAAATTGTGGGGGTAATCAGATGCCTCGGGGAAACTACCATGCAACCACGGCTCCGACAAGGGTATATTCGCTTACTCCAGCAGATGTGGAACACGCTGGGAATGTGGTGACAAGTACCATGTTACTACTTCCGAATAGAGCTGTTGTTTTATTTGATTCGAAAGCAATCCATTCGTTTATATCTGCTAGTTTTGTGAAGTTGTGTGAGGTTGAAACTTGAGCAATGGATGAGAGGTTGTCTGTGGCGACGCCGACTAGGAGTAGGACGATCTGTAGCAAGATGTTAGGAGACTGCCCAATGGTAATTCAGGGAAGGCTGCTACAGGTGAATCTTGCGGTATACGACATGTTTGGTTTCGATGTCATACTAGGGATGGATTGACTATTTTCTAGTTATGCAGTGATTAATTGTTGTAGGAAGGTAGTAGTGTTCAAACCTCCTGGAAAGTAGGAATATGAGTTCGTGGGATCGTGTGTGCGTTCGACGCCATAGATTCTATTGGAATTACAGGTGAGGAGGCTACTCTTGGACGGATGTCCGGGGTACCTAGCTTGCGTGAAGGAACCGCCGCGAAATGAGTTGAGGCTCGAAGATATTCGAGTGGTCAACGAGTTTTCGAATGTGTTTCCAGAAGATTTACCCTGTTTACCTCCGGATCGTGAGGTGGAGTTTGTGATAGAGTTGCTGCCTAATAAGGCACCGATATCTAAAACTCCGTACTAGATGGCTCTAGCAGAACTTCAAGAGTTGAAGGAGCAATTGTAGGAACTACTAGACTAGGGTTTTATCCGACCTAGTGTATCGCCCTGGGGAGCTCCAGTTTTATTTGTGAAGAATAAGGACGAGTTGATGTGTATGTGCATTGATTACCGTGAGATTAACAAGGTGATTCCGAAGAATCATTACCCGTTGCCTCGTATTGATGATCTCTTTGACCAGCTGCAGGGAACGCAGGTCTTTTCTAAAATCGACCTACGGTTAGGGTATCATCAGGTGAGGGTTCAATCTGAGGATGTTGCAAAGACTACTTTTCGAACCAAATATGGCCACTACGAGTTCTTAGTCATGCCTTTCGGGCTGACGAATGGCCCTGCAGTGTTCATGGATCTGATGAACAGGGTTTTCCATGCGTACCTAGACCAGTTCGTAGTGGTATTTATTGATGACATTCAGGTATACTCAAGGAGTCCGAAGGAGCATGAAAACCATTTGAGGTTGGTGTACAGATTCTGCGAGAGAGGAAGTTGTATGTTAAGTTGAAGAAGTGTGAATTCTGGTTGAATCGGGTTGCGTTCTTAGGCCATGTGGTGTCTAAGGGCGGTATCTCATTTGATCCTAGCAAGATTGAAGTTGTGGTTGGCTGGACGAGACCGAAGAGTATGCAGGAGGTTCAGAGTTTTATGGGACTAGCGAGTTATTATCATCGGTTTGTGGAAGGATTCTCTTAGTTGTCTGGGCCTCTGACACAATTGACCAAGAAGGGTGTGAAGTTTGATTGGACTGAGGATTGCGAGCAGTGTTTTCAGGAGCTGAAACGGCGATTGGTTACTGCTCCGATTTTGACCATTTCGTCGGAGAATGACGGTTTTGTGATCTATAGTGACTCGTCTCTGAAAGGTTTGAAATGTGTGCTTATGCAACAGGGTAAGGTAATTACTTATACTTCTCAGCAACTTAAGGAATACGAGAAGAATTACCCTACGCGTGATCTGGAATTGGCCGCTATAGTTTATGCGCTGAAGATCTAGCGACATTACCTGTACGATGTTCAGTGTGAGATTTTCACTGACCACAAGAGCCTCAGGTACTTTTTCACGCAGAAGGAGTTGAATATGAGGCAAAGGTGGTGGCTGGAGTTGATCAAGGACTACGATTACACAATCAGTTATCATCCGGGGAAAGTTAATATGGTGGTTGACGCGTTGAGTCGGAAGTCAGAGCATGCGGCAGTGTCTGCAGTTATAGCTCGGCATCATATCATTCGGGATCTGGAGAGCCTTGGCGTAGAGTTGGTGGTTGGTGATCATCAGGCTTTCATTACTAGCTTGGTGATCCAGCCGACTTTATTTAAGCATATTAAAGCCACACAGGCTAAAGATGCGAAGTTGGTTGAAACTGTGGAGAAAATACAGCAGGAAAAGGTTGCGGATTTTAACATCTTTAAGAGAGGTGTGTTGAGATTTGGGACCAGGCTGTGTATTCCAAACGATGATGAAATCAGAAGGGCGATTCTGGAGAAGGTGCATCGTTCTTTGTATACGGTACATCCAGGTAGCACAAAAATGTATTGGGATTTGCGCAAGTCCTTCTGATGGAGTGGTACGAAGAGAGATATTGCCCTATTCATGGAGCAGTGTCTAACGTGTCAGTAGGTGAAAGCTAAGCATTAGAGGCCAGCAGGGCCGTTACAGCCCTTAGCTATTTTGGTGTGGAAATGGGAGCACATTTCCATAAACTTTGTTTCCGAATTACCGTCAGCGCTTCATAGGCAGAATGCTATCTAGGTAATCGTGGACAGGTTGACGAAATCTGCTCATTTTGTACCGATGAAAGTTAGCTACCCTTTGAGTAGGCTAGCAGATTTGTACGTGTATGAGATAGTAAGAATGCATGGGGTATCAGTGTCTATTGTTTTCAGATTGAAACCCCAGGTTTACTTCTCAAATTTGGAAGAGCTTGCAGGAAGCAATGGGAACGAAACTTACTTTCAGTACAGCATTCCACCCCCAAACTGATGAACAGTCAGAGAGGACAATACAAATCTTGGAGGATATGTTACGGGCTTGTGTATTGGACTTTAGTGGTAGTTGGATTCAATTTCTGCCACTAGTGGAGTTTGCCTATAACAATAGCTTCCAGGCTAGTATCGAGATGGCACCGATCGAGGCTTTGTATGGTCGGAGGTGTCGATCTCCTTTGTATTGGGACCGAAACTTGTACAGCAGGCGTTTGAGAATGTGGATTTGATCCGAGATAGGATTAAATAGGCCTAGACTCTAGAGTCAGCAAAAGAGCTACGTAAATGTTCGCCGCCGTGAATTAGAGTTCGAGGTGAGGGGTAAGGTATTTCTGAGAATCACTCCGATGAAAGGAGTGATGAGATTCGGGAAAAAGGATAAGCTGAGCCCGAGGTATATCGGACCATTCGAGATTCTAGAACAAGTGGGTTCGGTGGCTTACCGGATTGCACTATCTTCTGTGCTCTTGAGGATCCATGATGTATTTCACGTATCCATGTTAAGGAGGTACGTGTCGGATCCGTCACATGTTATTAGTTGCGAGTCCTTTGAACTTGGGGATGTTTTGGCGTATGAGGAAGTACCAGTTCAGATTCTGGATCGAAAAGTTCAGAAGCTGCGTACCAAGGAGATACCGTTAGTGAAGGTTTTGTGGCGGAATCACGCAGTTGAAGAAGATTCTTGGGAATTAGAAGCAGAAATACGCCGGAAGTATCCGCAGTTGTTTTGAGTAGTAGTTAGATAGCAGGGTTGGTATGGGTATGTATGTATGTAGTACTCTATTATCGTATTAGTATTGTGTGGTTAGTCTCTAGGAGAGTCCTATTTTATTATTGAGCTCCTGAGGCCATGTATGAATGTAACCATGGTATTCCTCCGCCATAAGTAAGGGAATGTATGTATGTATGTATTGTGACGGGGCTACGTATAAATGACCGCCGATTCTTCTTAGAGGGTGTATGTATTCAGTAGTATAAATGAGTTCGTAATGAGAGACTGCAAATTTCGAAGATGAAATTTTTGTAAGGATGGGAGGTTGTGAGAACCCGACCCATGTTATATGGATTAATTATATAAAAGAAGGGTAAATTGGTAATTGAGCAGCGTTCGTCGACAAAACAAGAGTTCGTCGACGAAGTCTATATGTTGCTCTTCGACGAAATTCAGAGGCTCGTCGACGAGGAGAGGCCGAGAGATTTCAGGGAAACCGGTGATCTCAGGCTCATCGACGAGGTCACCGTCTTGTCGACGAGGTGTCTTCAATGACTTGTCGACGAGGGCGGCTGAGTCAAGGGCTATAAATATCAGTTTTCTTTGCTTAATCACTAAGTTATCTCAAGAAAATCCTCTCCCTCTCTTTCTAGAACTTGAAGATCGCTCTTTCTCTAGATTTCTTCGTCGTTCATCACCTAAATAGTAAATCCGACGTTACCGCGTAGATCAGGGCAAGATTCTCTTCCTAAATAGTGAATTGGAATATCGTTTCGAGTAGTTTCGGGTTTTGGTAAAAAATCGAGGTAAGACTCGGTTTCCATTTATGTTTCAAAATATAGGTAGTAGTATGAGTTGTAAGGAAGTATTGTTCTACGTTGTTTAGGTTTTGGTGTCTCGGTTCATAGTTTTGGGAGCCGTAGAGTTCGTGGTTCGATTTCGGGTTTAGGTAAAGGGATTCTGTTTATATCAATTTATTTTTGAAATCGAGATCGGTAAACCTGTAGGTTACGATCATATGAATGTTTTGACAACTTATTTGGGAAAATCTATCGGGTAAAAATGTGGGATTTTCGGGTTATAGTTTTCAAGAAAATCGGGATTTTTGGGTATTATCTTTACTTTGATTGGAAAATTGTATATTGTGTTTAAACTGTATTATTGAGGTGACCGTATCCATATTTGTATAAAACTGTATGCTTGAATTGGAAAACAATATGATTTGCGATATACCAAATAAGTGTGGAATGTATGGTTGTATGTAATTGTTCCAGGTATTTTGTAAAACAACTAGTGGCGGCTAATTACCGTACGCTGATGAGTATAAGAACGTGAGTTCCGAAATGATTTCAGGTTTTGTGAAATCAGCTAGTGGCGGCTAATTACCGTACGCTGAAACAGCTATATGGCGGCTAATTACTCTACGCTGCGCCATGTACCGGTTCATTATCGTGGGCGAGAGTGTCCGGCTCTATATTCGAGGGTGTGAAATATCACCAGTGTTCCGACTGGTCACTGAAGGATGTGAGCTACACCGTATTGGCGACGTACTACTGTGAGGCTTCAGTTATCATAGGGTTCCGGTTGCTTGAGTGTGACGACACTGACCGTATGTTTGGGTATCGTATGTACTGAAATGGATTTGTGAAAATACTGGAACTGTATAGAACTGTATGGAAATGTTTCTAAAATGTATCGTATTGTATGGTGTTATGTTTTACGTAAAATAACATTGGTATGCCACACATTAATATAACCTACTTTCTTCTTTACTGAGAGGTGTCTCACCCCAAATGTATATACAAATGTTATCAAGTCCTTCGGGTAGCCGAAACTAACATCCTAGCATCTGGAAGCAGGGGTGTCGTTTAGCTACAATTAGTGCCTAGATGGGTATGAGTTTTGTAACCGGGTTGTCACGATGGTTTTTGTAGACACCCGGAGTATGTTTTGTAATTATGGGAACATATATTCTAGTGTTGTATAGACTCTGATATGGTATGTTATATGGATAGATTGAATAATTTTCGCTGTATATTTGATGAGTATGGATGTGTATGTAGATGTTTTGTGGGGCTTCTGTATACCCCACAGAGTTGGACCCTTTTCCGGTATTGTATCATGTATGTTTAATTGATATAGAGACATGTTAGGTTATTATTTTCACACCTGAGACCCATATGCGGATTCGGGGCGTGATAGGGCACTCGTCAACGAGTCCCTGCCGTTCTGCCCCTTTATATTTTTTTTCTTTCTTTGTTTATAAAATCCAAAATATAAGGATCTTACCATAAACAACATATAATTAAAATTTTCACTCAATATTTTTCATCAGCAAAAGGCATGGTAACAATGAAGCACGTTGGTGCATGTAAATAAACTAGTTTTGGTAGCTTGCAGTAATGTCCTACCGTTAGGTTTTGCTGAGCCAGCTGTAAATGTAAAGGATAGAGGCGGAGTGGGCAATTAAAGAGTTTGCTTGGTCCAATCCAAGGGTAATTAAAGCGTAGGGCTGTCTAATCACAAGAACCACAAAGCAGGGGCTAGGAACCTCCTCTATAATATTAAAATTAATCACAGCGAGCGGTCAAAATATAAAAGTACTTAATGTTGTGGATCGTGACATCACAAATAAATCGTGTTATATAGCATTACTAAGTTAAATATAACATTATACAGATATATTTAAAAGTAATAGAAAGGCCGAAGACTGATTGTCACTTATGAGTTACCATGTGAAATGCCGAAAATACTATTTTATTACTTCCGTGGAATGCTATGCCACTAGTTCTGGAATTTTCTTGAACTTAAAACACACTTGACACCCTCACCAAGTAGTAGAAGAGCAATAATTCACAGCTTCTGCAAACTGTTGCACTCTCTCATACCATCTTTGGGCTTAATTACAAGTGCTCAACCATGCCCTTAGCTCATCACTCTTCTTTACAATTATGCATTTTGTAATAACAATTAAACACTTCTTCCTAAAAAATTATACAATAAATCGATTCCTCTACTCGATCACGCATCCCGTGCATGTTCTTGTGATTGTTACGTGATAGTTTTACCCGAATAGTGCTGGATGCATGGCGACGTGGAGAGGTTTGTTTATTCTATAATCTCTTCGTCGTGCTACCTCAGAGGTTGCAGACGGCTTGACGGAAAACCGCGCAACAAGCCAATGGCTTCTTCATCTCAAGTGAGAGCCTCAAGCATTCTGAGAGATCCACGGGCTGGACCGGAAGCCATTTGTACCGGTGGAGAAGCCGCGCTAGCCATAGATGAACGGTGGCCAAGCCTAGTGCTCGGCCAGGGCAAACCCGCCGACCCGACCCGAACGGCGCCAGCCTGAGGTCCGAGCCCATGACCGAAACGTCCTCCTCGATGAATCGCTCGGGCCTGAAGGCCCATGGGTCTTTCCAAATGGACGGGTCGTGGGCTATGGCCCACATGTTGACCAATGCCGTGGTCCCAGCTGGGATGAACACCTTGTCCACGTGGACATCGTGAATGGCAAGGCGCGCCCACGAGAGCAACGGGCCCGGAGGGTGCAGCCGGAGGACTTCCTTCACTATGGCCTGAAGGTAGTGTAGCTTTGGGACGTCGGAATCTCGCACGTGCCTGTGGCTGCCGACGCACGCGTCGAGCTCGTGCTGGGCTTTGGCTTGGACGTCTGGGTGCAAAACCATACGGGCCATGATCCATTCAAGAAGGATAGCAACTGTATCTGTTCCTCGGAATATCATCTCCTAATTTTAGTCATCATCAATAATAAAAGCAATTAGATTTTCGGCATTTTTTTTTTGTCTAAAATATTTTTTTCTATTTTTACCTAATATTTAGTAAGAGTTGGTCGTTAATTCTACATCTTAAGTTTAATTTGATTTGGATCTTATGTTACTTTATCATTTTATATTAAATGATATTATTCCATTTCCTACTATTATGCACATATACGTGCATATATATATATATATATATATATATATATATATATATATAATAATGACTATCCAAATCTTGAAAAGCTAGAAATTGAACCACAGCACTATGAGTCAGAAGCATGAGGTTGGAATAATGTTTGTGGCTTTCTGGTGGGGTGGAATAAATATCTAAAACTTGTGGTTGTATATTTTCTGCACTTTTTTTCTATAGGTTATATAGAATATAATTTTCTTTTACTATTATATTTGATTATATATAATTTTTCTTTGCAAAGAATCTCATAGTAAATTAACCTTTTAAAAAAAATTAGTTTAGCTTGCTCATAAAATGTCATAAAATAATATGATAAAGAGAGAATGAAACATAACATAGGAAAACACTTTTTTTTAGGTCAAATTTGAAATAATTAGTTTAATTTTATAGTTTTGTATTTAAAATTAACAAAAAATTATTAGAATATTAATTATTTGTTTTATAAAGAAAACATACTTTGAAGTTATCAAGTTTCTATAATATAACTATTCCATTTTTTTAAGAATAGACATTTTATAATTAAATTGTATTCAAATCGTAAGTGTATACAATAAGAAAAAGAGATTTTTAAATTAGTTTAATATGGATGAAAAATGATTATAAGGTTAAATTTTTTATATTATATATATATATATATATATATGATATTTTTCAATATAAGTTAAAAAAATAAATTTTATTTGACCCTTTAATATTGTATAGTTAGCATATATAATAATCATTGACCTTTTGTCTGTTTACCAACATATTGAAGGGAAGACGAGCACAAAAAAAGAGAGAGAATATTCATCAACCTTTTCAAATCTTCAATTAATTTGCAAACGAAAAAGGTGAGAGAGAGAGAGAGAGAGGCCTTACCCACAAGACAGTTGCCATGTCTGAATCACTCAGTTGTTCCTCTTGTGACAGAGACAATAAAACACTCAAAAAATCACCACCACCACCACCACTCATCACCATCTCTCCAATCTCTCTTCTCCTTTCTCTTATAATCTCACCAACAACTTCATTAATCCTAGCTGCCAACTTGTGACACCTCCTTTTCACCCCATGAAAGTCCATAAATCTTATTTCGGGAAAATAGTCTTCCCAATTGAACTCCACTATTATCACATACCCTTCCTTTACCATAGCACCCAACTCCTCTCTTCTCCTTTCCTTTAGAGCACTCCCAAACACACTCTCCATGATGTTACTTAACGAACCCTCTTGTAAAATCCCTCTCAACTCCACAACCCCTCTCTCCTCCATTTCCCTCCCCACTCTTGCCACCATCTCATCTGCCAATCGCTGTCGAAGCCCCTCGAGGCCCAAAACCCTCCTTGGCGAGAACATGTGGGTTGCCGCAACCTTTCGGAGGTGGCGCCAGTAATTGCCGGAGGGTGCGAAGCCGATAGCCCGCTCAAACATGAGCAAGCGGGCTGATTCCTTCAATGGACGGTCGGAAAATGAAGGACTAGTTAGTATCTCTTTGGCAGTCTCAGGGTGACTGCTAATAATCACTCGAGTTGCACCCAAGCTAAATGCCATGAGTCTAGTAGCACTTGCGCCAAAAGAAGTGGCAATGGATGCTAGTTTGCGATGGGCAAGCGAGCCCATTTGGGGCAAGAGGCCCACCAAAGGCCAGCCCATCGGCCCACGAAGGTTCGGGGAAGTTTGGCAGTGGTTTCTCCATGCGAAGCCTCCAGGAACTAGCCAAAACTTGGGGAGGAAAGAGAAGAGAAAGAGGATGGAGAAGAGGAGTGGGAGAAGCCATGGAGAAGTAGTGCTTTGGTGGGTGGCTCCCAAGCATGAGAGTAGAAAGTTGAAGAGGGTTGGCAGCATGAAAGAGTTCATGTTAGGAGTGAAAATGTCAAAGAGGATAACTTTTGTGTGGAGAGGGCGCCATTGGGAATGATTTGTATATATAGCACCTGAAAAGCGAAAACTTGGGGATTACGATATGGTTACTTTGCCAACCATGGTTAGCTTATGGGAGTCTTTTTGCTGCATAGGCAGTGCTCTTCTCTTCCTTCAAGGCTGACAAGGACTTAGATTTTTGTTTAGTCACAATAATTAATTCACTATTTTGTGCATTGAGAGATCACACATGATGCATGAGTCATGAGATAGACAGATAAATAGTATGTGTGTGCTCCACAGTTCTAAATTTACTATTTAAATATATATATATATATAAATTATTAAAAAAATAGAATAAATATTAACAAAAAACTATATAGTTAGTAGTGCATGATGATGACTATGAATTTATAACAAATTTCTTAAAAGGAAAAAAATACAATAAAAGATAATCTCTACAAATACACATAGATATAGCGCTGATTTTTATAAAATTTCTAATTAAATGATGGCTAAAAATACAATGATCAACAAATCTCTAACAAATAAAATGTCAAATTAAAAATCAATTAGTAAATATAGGGTCAAGCAACAGAAAATCAGGATATTAAGCTCCGTTTGACTTATTGTGTGAGTATTCATAGTATACTTGCTACCTTAAAATTAAGTACTTGTCCAAAAATCCACTAACAATCTCACATTTAAAAATAATAATAAATTTACGTCATGTCAAAAGAAAGAAAAAAAGAAAGAAAAAGAGGAGCAAGTTCATATCACCTTTCCTTCTTTACAGTTGGCAGAGGGAAAAATTATGCAGAAGGTCCTTTGTTTTCAAAAGGCAAACATGGATATCAATATTTAATCCAAAAATCCATGAAGAGACAAGACAGATTTCATCCATTCTTAAAGTGGTCCAGTAAGACTAATATGAAGCATGTTATAAAGTTAATCTTCTTTCCCACACACCCACACACACACACATATATAGATAAATTGTTTGCATAGAGTTTCTCTAAGTTCACATAAAATTTTATTTTATTTTAGATATTTATAGCATGAAAATCTATTTTTTCCCTTCAAAGTATGAGAGAGTATCCTTGCTCCCTTTAAAAATTATACCTAATAATATATATAAATGTATCTATATACATAATAAGGCGTTCAAGGTTCAATTTCTTACATAGATTAAAAAATGTACATAAACAGACATCTGAAGAGGTTCCTATGCCAAGTCTTTTGAATGTAATTGGCTATATGACCCCCTTCACCCCAAAAAATTTGACTCTACCACAAGTCATCATTCCAAATCTGTACTCTTAAAACCTTATTTAAAACTTGAAACACATTAGAACAATAAAAAAGAAAACATGAATAAAATAATTCACTATTTCATGTTTAGCTATCTCAAAAAGTGAAAAATAATAGTAATAGTAATTGAACAAACAAAATTTTACCTTTACATCACTAGGGTTTAATTTCTCTTATTTTTTGATCGCATTAGAACAAATTCTCATTCATAATAAGATTTGATATAGAAAGAAAATATAATAAAAATAAATTATTTTCTTTTTTTTTTCAAATAAAATTCTTAATAGACAGGTGTTAAAAGTTTTTTTTTGGGTGGGGGGGGGGGGGGGGGAGACCGCATGTCCTATGAGTTGGATTCAACGAATCATGCAGATCCTTTGGGATTTTTTCTTTGTTGTTAGGGTGATGAGCAGTCAGTCACACCTCATGAATACTGCTCAAAACACATCTTAGGAGGCTGTACACTGTCAAAACATCTATGCATTCCTAAAGTGAGCCAAACAGGAAAAAGACTCATACCAATTGCCTTGTGGAGAAATTAGGAAACCAAGAACCCTAACCTCTTTCAAGCTCCAAATGATACATGCACATAGCTCCATCATTCAAGCTTTCTTCCAAGCACAGGCTCTGGCAGGTCAAACTAATTAATCAGCATTGTAATTGTATGGTTGGCAGACTTAAGTTCATGAATCAAGCAGAAGAAAGCAAAGAGCAAGATGGATTACCTTACTACACCTTAGGTAGGTTTTGAAGGCATCAATGAGAGGGGAATGGATGACTTTGGCCGTGATTTTTGTCCACAAGCATAGTATGGAAATGCCACCACAAGGTTAGGGTAGGATGTGCCAAACCTTGGTTCACTTGTCATTAGGAGCTTGAGTACTATCATTGCCCTTAAGCTCCATTTGGATTAATGATTTTACAAGAGGAAAAAACAAAAGATGAAATTCAATCTTCCTTAATACAATTGAAATCAATAATATATATATATATATATATATATATATATATATGTTATCTCTACTTTAAATATGACTATGAATAAAAATCAATATATTGAAATATTTTACTTTTTAAAAAAAAACAAAATGTAATGACAAGTAAAATAAAATTTTTTGTTCATTTTCCTTCATAAACCTAAAGGGAATTTCTGGACATCCTGTGAACTTGATTTCAGTTGGTAAAGCCCATGACACTTGACTGCTGGAGGCCCCATATGAGAGCTAAAAGAATTCGATAAGATCAGAAACCGTAATGATGGGAGAAACCAAGCGATCTGGTAGGTTGATCTTAAAGCTTAGAGAGTCCAATAACTAAGTTTATGCATTCACCATGTCAAAAATTTCAATACAAACTGCTATTTAACACATAAAAAAAAAAGGGCTTTTAAGAATTTAGACCCACCACCATCACATCTCAAGAATGAAAAAAATAAAAAGTACGCTCAATTTTTTTTTTAAAGATGAATTCTCTTCATTCTATAATTATGTCTCTATTTGATTTGATTTTGTAAAATTATTTAAAGGGGCAAAAAGAAGCTTAAAAGAAGATTTTTACAATGAAAAGTAAAGCAAGCACAATAATTTGGGGAGGGAGGGGGGGAAGCAATTTTAACTTATTAAATATTAGAATATAATTTTATATGGTAAATAATAAAAAATAAATATGTATAAACTAAGGGTGCAAGTGAGTCCAACTTACTTGCAAGCTACTCAAACTTGACTCATCCCCTAACTTGCAACTTAATTGTAACTTAATTCAACTCTACTTAAATTTGAACTACATCAGTATTTTAGCAAATCGATTTCAAAATTTAATAATAATACTTAAAGTCAAGCTTTGAATCTAATAAAGTTTTATAAATTTATTATTTTATATTATATAAGTTATATAATATATATTTTATAAATATATCTAATAATGTATAAATATTATATATATTTATACATGTATTTAATATTAATTTATAATCAAATTGAACTTAGTCCAGTCAAATTCGAAGTTAACAATTTTAAAATCGATCGAGTTAACATTTTCGGTCAAGTTTAAATATTTTACTATTTCGACTCATCTCAAGTATACCCCTAACCTAGACACATTAAGCATGTAAAGTTACAGTTATATAAATTAGTAATGCACATATTGCTTATTCCTACACTTTAATGTGAGCTGCACAAATTTACAGTCGCCCCCTCCTTTACCATGTATGTTGTTCATAAAAATGTGATGAATTAAAAATAAAATAAAATCCAAATTAAAGAGACGAAATATGGAGCATTCAAAGGAGAATATGTACTGTTTAGTCAAAAGATGTACCTTATTTTTTGTTCTTTTTCTCGCCATTTCTTTTTCAGTATTTCTGGGGATTTGTTTCGCTTTTGTAGTTCCCTGAATCCCAATAGATAGATTTTTTTTTTTTTTTCTCTTTGGATTTGAAGAGAGCAAGGTGTTCCACTGCCAGGTGTCATGTGACGGATATGTTCAAATTAAAGAAACGTTGGTGACCAGAGTTCCTCCTAATAATTAACAATGTCACCAACGCATTAATAATCGTTCCAAAGCGGATCCGTACATCCCGCACTTGCGTAAGCAATTTTAATTCTAAATTTTCTACAAGAATACATACCCTCTCTGTACTGCACCACCAACGTAATTGCCTACGTAATGTTTCTACCGTCCTCCTTGTTTTTTTTCTGTAATGATTATACGATATAAATAAATTATAAAGAAAGAAAAAAAAAATTCAGTCAGGTGGCAAAGACAGCTCGTGTAGCATTAAAGGCACCCAATGATATGACAGAACAGAGCAAGAAACATCTTCAACATACGTACAACGTTTTAAGGACTATAAATGAAAAACGAATTACCCTTAATGGGGTAGCTCAAACTCACCATAATGTAGCATTCGACACATTCACTCCGGGTATCATTTTTATTTAAGCCCTAAGGGTGCTGCCCCAACCCTAAGTCCCACTCAAATACTGGGTCGAGTACTCAACTTCTCAATTGAGAGGTGAGGAGATGCTATGGAGCTTAAGGCCCGATTCTCATGTTATCATATTAACCAATTCCACTAAACCTTGTGAACAAAAAGTAACTTCAAAATTATAAATCTTGAGTTTGTCTAAGATATGCAGCAACGGACGATTAGCCGTGACAAGGGCAGTCTCAAATCTTACGCGGGAAACCAGCCCCGCATGCCTCCAGAAACACACAGCACAGAGAGTATTTCCAAAGTTGCTTTTACACACGTGAAACCGATGCTACGAATCACTACATCAGGATTGGGGACCAAGTAATGAAATAAATTCTGAATATTTAACCCAAGAAAAGCTAAAAGAGATGCGTGGCACCTTCTTCCCCTCGAAATATGACTAAGTGTGGGGGGGGGGGGGAGGAGGGCCGCTACAGGCACATAGCCATTGACAGAAAGAAAATAATAACATAATGGCCTGCGAATAGAGAATTTGACCAAGAGGGACCAGTGGAAGGGAATCAAAGACGGCAAAAGGAACTCGCCACTCTATTCCTCCAGCACACCCTTCCGGGAGAATCCTTGGATAAAATCCCCAAAAACAAAAGCAGTTTATCGAAGTGGAATGCTCCAACCTTTGATGTTTCTACATCCACCCATCCAGTCCATCATATATATATAGAGAGAGAGAGACATTAGAGACACCAACATGGGTCAGATACCAACTTCTTCCCCCATTTAATATAAAAAAGAGAGTTGCTAGTGGGAACAGCAGCAGCAGCAGCATGATGACAGTTCTAGCATTAGAATAAAACACGCTAGTCCAGTATTTGAAAGCATGGATTTCATACCTTGAATCTGGATTTGAGTGGGTTTGCACAGAACAAATTCATATAGAACTTCATCCAAATCTATACGAATTTAAATCCAAGGCCCGAAATCCATGCTCTCCACACTACCTAATATGCATATATGCATTACATTCCGGTAAAGGTAATTCAGGAATCAACAAATCACTACATAAACATCTTCTGCAATTGATCTGCCTACGTATTTCAAAGACCTAGGCTAACAAAACACCACTACTACTTTTGGGTCAAATTTAACATTGAAATAAATCCACCAAGCATGATTTTCAGATATCTATACAAGCTCAAGCTATATAATGGAAATTGCAGCAACTTACATAGGATAATATGGTAGGATAAGAAATTAAGAATGCAATCTTTCCAGATGAAAGGGGCACTATATCATTTCAATAAACAAAATGGTCAGTAAAGATAGTACCTCCAATCAGTAATGATTACATATCTGGATACATGATGGGGATGCATGTTATTCTATAAGAGGAAAGAAGAGATGTTTACAATAAATCCACCAGGATGGAAGCCAGAACCAGGGGCAGGACACTAAAGAAATTAAGCAACAAACAAACAGCATTTTTTTATTAGCAAAAGCTACTTTCTCCAAAGAGAAGTGTTCTCTTTTACAAGAGCCAAAAAGAATATTAGATTCTTCTACCTGATGAATTCGCCAGCACTATAAATACATCATAATCAATATTAACAAAAAAAAAGATTTAGATGCCTGGCTCAACCAGCTATTTGCTTTAAATAAAGCACCCAACTTTTACATTAAGCAAGGCCTACTAGGTCTCTCACTGAATAAAGCATCAAGTATTTACATCCGCAATGATATATATCTATCAATAGCTAGAGATCCAAACAAGAAAAACATCATATGTCAAACGAAAGTCACTGGGTATACTTCCCTGATGTGGTTAACACATTAATGCAAAATTGGTTCACAATGCTCTGACTGAAATATAATGTTGTTCAACTGCCTATCCAGGCACATTTAATTGAAAGCTTTTATCTTAGAAAGTGATAAAACACACTGCACTTGTGTGTGGTACAATGAAGCTAGTTTCCACTTGACCTACCATCCTGACTATGTGTCCTAAATTATAAACTAAAGATAAAACAATGCCACTAAAAATTACAATTATTGTGGTCGCTCGACAACTTGTCTATCAAGCCAATCATGTTCATATAAGCAAGGAAGAAATTAGAAAAAATTAGAACAGCACACTGGTATAAAATCTGCACTTCAGACAGGACTGACAGGCCAATGTCAAAAATGTATAGCTGGACCTGAGAAAACAATAAAAGCAAAAAAACTAACTATAGAGGAAGATGACAATGCCATATGGAATTAACTTATGAAAACAAGTGACAGCATTGTTAATACATAAATATATATATATAATGGTCGGTAAGCAAAATAATGAGCTCTACAGTTAACCTTAATTTGATGTTTTCTTTTGAAACAGCAATTGGTTTCTGAAAATGCAGGCTTAAAGTACACTTCCCTGTGCATGCTTAAGTAAAGAATATTTCCTTATTTAGGGATTCTTAACTATTTTGCCACTACAATACAATACTAGTCCCACTACATTTATTTCCCACCAGCAGAACCACCTCACCAAGGTTCCTCATTGGCCATTTTGTATATACTTTGTGCACACATGTGGGGTTTGGGCAGGTTTTTTGGAGTTGGATTCATTTAACTCCCAAATCTTAGGATATAGAATGGTGTGCACTGCATTGAACATGGATAATTCACATATTTTAAAGCTACTGTGTAATGGAAGAATAAATCAAGAAGGATGTTTGGCCCAAGTGATCCTAGATGCCCACCTGGACCACATTACTTGCAATCATTGTCCGGAAATAGGATGCCAATCTTAAGGGAATATTTTTGCTTGGTTGGCATACCAACAAACCAACATCCAGGAATATTAGGTGCAATTCATCAGAAAAATAAGAATCCATCGAGAATCCATGATTACCAAGGAGAAGGATCGCAATTCTCACATTTTATCTCCTAGCCTCAGTTAAATACATTTTCTCCAGCACAAATCTCACAATAGGGTGTTGGACGCACGCCATACGGCCACTGTGATAAAATATTCATGTACTTGTGAGTGAAGACAGGTGCTTTAAACATTTTGAAGTGTTCATCCAACATGCACTTTCTCTCTTGTGCCTCTTATTTATAGGCAAAAAAATGAATCAAGGTCACAAAGGGAGTGCCAGGATGCCAGCCCAGTACAAATAAAAAGAGATCATATACATGATAAGAAATCCAAAGAAGCTGTACACCACCATTCACATGAAAGAGATTTCTCAGAGAATTTTGGCTAGTTAGACCTTTTGGATTAAAGAGGGGAATTGAAATACTAAATTCTTCCCCAGGACAGCCAATGCCCATAGAAGATACAGCTCAATCCCTAAACAAAGTATAGATTGACAGGGTTATGTTTGAGGTGGATGGAGGTGACAATCTATAATTTTACACACACCCCCACCAACCAAAAAAAATGAAGCCGCATATTTGGAGAATTTTGCCCAGGCACAAGCTTTTTACTATCGAAGGCATCAAATTTTAGCCTTTTGGTTTGAAAGACCCTCTGATGAAGAAGACATTCTGAAAGCTATGAAAGATTATAAGGGACAAAGCTTAGAGCATGAACTTTACTTCAGCTTTCTTGCAAACTAATTCGGACACAATTAAGCCAAACATATTTAGAGTTTTTGAGGATTTCCACACAAACTTTTTTTGATTTTCTTCCAAGCTAATTGGGGTGTGGTTACAAATGTAATCAGAGTTTTTGAAGATTTCCATGCAAACATCAGTTTGTGGAAGTTTGACTCTACGTCTCTACCTATAGTTTTGATCCTGACAAAGGCAGGGCTACATTAAAGACTTCCCATCTATTAGTCTTGTGGGAAGCATTTACAAACTCATCACTAAGGTTTGGGAAATTGTTGGATGCTTGGTGAGGAAGTGGTTTGGTGAGAGGCGGTAGATCTCAATGAGGGGATATTTTTCTAATGCCTTCTTTTTTTCCTGTCATTATTAATAGTGAACCTACGTCTTGGTTTAGGGCTTCAAGAGGGGTTAGGTATGGGGATCTGCTTTCTCCTTTTTTGTCTGTTCTTTGAGTGGATTGGTTCATAGGGCGTGGGTAGAGGAGAAGTGAGAGAAGGATGAGGGTGGGGAGAGAGAGGATTGTGGTGTCTCATCTTCAATTTGTACCACCTTCTTCCTAGAAGATCATATGGAGTCTTTTTTTCACTGTACTCACTTTTTTACAATTATTTGAGAGGGCTTCTGGTTTAAAAGTTGATTTGGTAGAGTGGGTTAGCTTGTATTAACTTGAGTAATTCTAGATCTGATGCTTTATCTTTGTAAGCTGGGTGTGGTATTTTAAAATGGCCTTTAATTTATAAAGCAGTTCCTTTGAGTGATAACCCCCGAGATAAGTTTTTTTATTTTTTGGGATCCTATAGTAGAGAAAGTGTCTAAGAGATAAGATTGTTGGGAAGGTGCTTTATTTTTTATAGGAGGGAGGATCACTCTTATTTAGACTAGTCTCTGTAGCATCCCTCTCTATTTCTGGTCCATTTTTAAAATTCCTGAGGGGTTGGCTAGAAATAGCCATATGAGATTTTCCACTCTGGGGTGCAGGAGAATAGGGATCATTTGATTAGTTGGAGGATGGTTTGTAGGTCAAAAAAGGAAGAGGCGTCTGGAAGTTAAGTGTCTAAAAAATCGCCCTAATGGGTAAATGGCTTCGGAAATTTCCTTTGAAGGAAAATTCTCTTTGGTACAAAGTTATTAAAAGTAGATCCCTTTGGAGAGCTAAGCATTTCTAACGGACTAAGCATTTCTTTTGAGAGCCTTTGAAAATGTATCTCTCATATTTACCCTCTCTTGATCCCTTGCACCAAATTTATTGTGGGTATTGTATTCATTTTTGGGAAGTCATTTAGGTTGGTGTCTTGCACTTCCTTTCCTCATATCAAAGTATGGTGTGTCCTCTTTGCATAATGGAATTCTTTCTTCTAGTTTGTATTCCAATGGGGGAGGAATTTCCTTGGGATTTCCATTTTCATAGATCCCTTAAAGACAGGGAGGTGTTGGAGCTCTCTTCTTTGTTGTGTTTGTTGGAGGGTAGCCATCCTTCTATGAGAATGGACTATCAGTCATGGACTCTTCATTCTTCAGGGGAGAATTCTTCCAGGTTCTTTTTTGAGTTTTTAATCCAAGGAAATCTGACTTTTCCACTTCATTGTTCCATTTGGAAGGCCAAAGTCCCCTCTAAGATTAAGTCTTTTATTTGGTTAGTCGTTCTTAATAGAGTTAACATTAACAATGTGAAGAGTATGAGGCCTTTTAAGGCTTTATCTACTTCACATGTTTCTTCGTTGTTCATTTTCTTGGAGGATCTGGAACAAATTATTCGGAGTATTTGGAGAGTCTCAAAGGCAATGGTATTTGAATCCCGTAGTGGAAAATTTTAAGAAGTTCATCAACTGGAAAAGATATTGATTGAAGGGTGGAAGACATAACCCTCACAATAGTACCCTCTCCAAACCCCATGTGTACAAACTATTCTTCTGATGCCTTGCTCAGTTGCCAAAGGATTAAAAGATATTTAAAGGGGTCCCCCATTTGGTAAAAAGAAGGGATGGGGCTAGGGGTGGGAGTGGGGAGCAAGCAACCAATCTATATGAGGTATTCAGGCATCAAAACCTTTGCCTTGTTTCATAGGGCCCATCTTGCGAAATGGTTTTGGAAGTCTGTGACAGAAAAAATGATTGCCATGAAGGAAAGCCGCCGTTTCTAAATGACTCAAAACACAATGGCTGGATCCCTATGGAAAGAAGGGTGACATGGAGTTTGCTACCTTGCTTCATTTAAAGGTGGGGCATGGTGTGCTTGGAAAGAGAGATAAGAGAGCCTTCAAAGGTACAACTACACTGCAGTGGATTGCTGTTGTTTCCAGCTGGCTTAATGGGCATAGTGTAAAAGATTTTAATGTAATCTTTGATGTTTGCGACACTCTACAGAGTGGTTGATGATTTGACCCACAGGATTGCATCCCCTTGATGCCTTGTTAATATAAATTTCTCTTTACTAATAAAAGAAAAAAAAGGTGGGGAATTGTGGCAATATTCTCTTCTACTGTGATTTTATGCATGCCCCTCTAAAACTTGGTGGTGGAGAGCTGCCACTTAGGCCTAGGATGTACAATTACTACCAAAATACCAAACTGAAACTCAACTGTTTCACCTATTGGTTCAATTTTTCAGTTTTGGTTTTGGTTTTACAAGTAAACTAAACTGAAAGATTGAACTATGCTTAAATTTTAAATATTCAGCTTTTGATATATATATTTTTTACAGATTTTTACATTTTATTTTTATTATCTTACTCATAATTAATTTTAGGTCTTAAATTTTCTCAAAATTAAAAATATATTTTTAAAATTTTTTGATATAATCATTATGCCATAAAATTTGAGGGTATAGAAGCCCTTTTATAGAATAGAATGAGCGCCCCCCCTCCCCCCGGCGCAATGTGGGAGAAGACTCCCCCTACGCAAACTCAGCCACACTTCAAAAATCCAAGAGAGAAGGAGCTATACCAGTCCTACCTTCTAGCAAATAAAAGTTAGGATATAATTCCATCTTTGTTGTGGCTGATCAGTTCTTTAAAATGGCATATTCTCCATGTGGAACAACCTCTGATGCTTCACATATTGCCAAGTGGTTCTTCAAAGAGGTGGTCAAATTGCATGATTTGCCTAGTTCTGATGTTCTATAGAAATCAAGTTCATTAGATATTTTGGAAGACATTTTGGATGATGAGTGAAACTAATGTGATGCTTCGTTATGCTTGTCAACCCCTCCCCCCAGGGCCCTCTATGGTCAAACTAAGGTTGCTTATAATAGTTTAGGTGATCTTAGGCATATTCTAGGAGAAAAACAAGGCAATTGAAACTTAGCACCACCTACAGTTAAGTTTGCCTTTAACAACTCTGTGAATAGGTCTGTAGCAAGAGCCCTCTTGAATTTGTACTAGGTAAAAAACCCCATGAGCCCTTTTGAGATATAAGGTCGGACAATGACGGGTATTTCCAGTAGTGTAATCATTGAGTGATTTACCACAAGAATTTCATAAAGGGAGCCACTATGAGCAAGGAGAGATCCATAGCCATGCTCTCCAAGTAAGCAACTGAACAGAACCTACCTAGACGTAGCCAAACAAGGAAGAAGAAATCTGGCAGGCCCACAATGAAAGGAAAAAAGGGGAAGGTTGTTCATAGAGGGAGAGAGGAAGGCAGAATTTTAATTGAAAATGGATTGCTGTCAGAAACATACACCCACCAAAGTATTTATATCCTACAATTAACTAAAACAAAAAATTACAAATTAAACCCAACATGGCAAAATATTATACAAAAACATCTAAATCGTGCATTCAGATGTCCTAAATCTAAGCCCAATAGACAGCCTAATGGCAATCCTCCATACTACCCAGCTGAAAGGAATTCAACACTGAATAGGGTGACTGCACTCTATAAGCTCAAAAGCACTCTCATGAACATCATCCTCACCATGTAGAATCCAAAACGTGCAAAGGAAACCTCTCCATTAAACCAAACATCATCAAAAATCACCTTGAAGAAAGCCATGAACTCATCACCCAAAATAGCCTTGAATGTATCCTTATGGCTAAGAAATGGGAGTAGCCTGAGGAACTACATAACCTAAATGAGGATTAAAAGGCAAAGCTTGAGGCTCAAATGTGTCATGGTAAAGCGTTGTTTGGTATCATTTATGTTTCTGCTTTCTGTTTGCTGTTTTATATTTTCATTTCTCAATAGCAAAAAATAGATTATGAAAATGTGTTTGTTTATGCTGCTAGTTTTCTATTTCTGTTATTGATTTCAGCAATTTTCAAAAAAATTAAAAACCTGATTCTATGATTTTCAGTTTTTTTGGCAACCTATTGCCCAAATACTTTAATATCCAAAATTAACTTTTGTGGATCAAATCATTCATTTTATACATAATCTTTAATTTAAATTATTTGATTTAAGATTTATTTATAAAATATCCATAAATTTTCCAAAAAAAATAAATCATAAAAGAAATTTAAATTTTACTATTTTTGAATTGTCATGTACAACAAAATTGTTCTTGTAAAGAGAATCCTGAAATATAATAATTAATTAAAATAATTATAATATTTTTTATTTTTATTATAGTATTTTGTACTTCAATTATTCTAATCATATTTTTTTTAATTGTTCAAGGATAGGGATAGACCTAAAATGATAAGGAATGAGGATGGTAAAGATTTAATAGTCCTAAATTTGTCAAAGGAATGATCGCATAAATTGGCGAAAAAAAAATTCATGTAGCCGGCCCCACCTAGTGGGACTTAAGGACTGGTTTGCAGTTGTGGTTATATTTTTTTAATTGTTATTTGATTCAAGGACAAAAATGACATTTGATCAATCGTTTTTTTAAGTCCATTTTTTTCCCACTACACATGTATCCAAACTACGGTTAACAAACTCTACCCAAAATTTTGCGTATGACAAGCAAAAGAGACCATAAACTTAGTGTCCCACATTTTCCAAAGTGTCTTCTAAAATTAACTAACTTGTTCACCTTGTCAAACACTATGGAACTTGGCAAATCATGCAATTTTACAACTTCCCTAAAGAACATACATGTAAGTGAGCATCTGCTGACTAATCAGGATGGAGTTTTGTCATTTTAGAGAACTTATCAACTACAAGAACTTTATAATCATGACCTCATGCTATTTTAGGGATGTCAGAGAACAAAATCCATACTTGGGGGTCTCTCCAAGACATGTGTGGCAAAGGAAGACGGATATAAACAATATTGTTTTGTTTCCTATATTTAGCCAACTAGTAAATACGAAATTGGAAGACTATCATAACTACATCCCTCTTCAAAGAAGGCCAATAGAATCGATTCTAAGGCAATGGTCTTATCCTATGCAAACTACCAGCTAACCCACCAACATGCAATTCCCAAGCTAGGAAATCACTAGAAGATGAGCTGGGAAGCATAACCTAGTGCCTCTGAACAGGTAATCTTTATGGATGAGGAAGTCTATAAACCCTCTACATTACTCTCGCTCACCCAGAGTCACCTAAAAAATGATCCCATAATCAGGACAGGCAAAACACAAGTGATCAAATATTATGACATCAAAACTCATGACTTGAGGAATGACCATATGTGGACTAAGGCCATCATCTACTTTATTGTCAATATCCAAGTGATGTTCAATAGCAAAGGTTACTCCAAAATGTTTAGTGGAACAATACATTTGGCAAAACAAACAGCTTAGGAGTTCGACTTCGATAAGTGCTCGTTTGGGCTTGTTCATATTCAGGCTTGAACATAGGTGAGCTCAGTTTGTTTCGGCTTGTGAACAGCTTGACTCGCTTATTAAGCTCGAATTAGGCTTGGCTTCCTGGATAAGGGCTCTCGCATCTCAGCTCTCGACTCTCACATCACTTTGGCCCCTTAACTCACTCTCTCTCTTTGTGTTGTTATACAATTTAACTTGAGCTTTTCCCCTATTTATCAAATTGCCACATTTACCGCAAAACATAAGCATTTCAATCCAAAAAATCAGAGTATCTTCAAGGCTTTACGCAAATCAAAACATGCAAAATGGAATGATCACGAGACGATGAAGAAAAAAAAATTGAGAAACACATTTAATATATATATATATATATACATATATTACATACTAATGATTTTTAGTCTCTCTCTCTCCCTCTCCCTCTCTCTCTGACGATGAAGAAAATAAATTGAAAAACACATTTAATATATATATATATATATATATATATATTACATATTAATGATTTCTACTCTCTCTCTCTCTCTCTCTCTCTCTCTCTCTCTCTCACGATGAAGAAAAGAAATTGAAAAACACATTTAAAATATATATATATATATATATATATATATATATAGTACATATTAATGATTTTTAGTCTCTCTCCCTCTCTCTCTCGCAAATCAAAACATGCAAATTGGAATGACCACGAGACGATGAAGAAAAGAAATTGAAAAACACATTTTAAATATATATAGCACATATTAATGATTTTTAGTCTCTCTCTCTCTCCTCTCTCTCTAGCAAATCAAAACATGCAAAATGGAATGATCACGAGACGATGAAAAAAAGAAATTGAAAAACACATTTAATATATATATATAGCACATATTAATGATTTTTAGTCTCTCCCTCTCTCAGTTTTTTCCCCGTATACCAAATTGCCACAGTAACAGCAAGATATAAGTATTTCTATCCAAAAAATCAAAGTATGTAAAACAGAATGATCACAGGACAATCAAGAAAAGAAATTGAAAGGTCACATTTAATACATATATGATATCAATGATTTTTACCTTCCCTCCCTCCCTCTCTTAATTTGATTTTTTTCCCAATATATCAAATTGCCACAGTAATCACAAGATATAAGCATTTCTATCAAAAAAATCAAAGTATGCAAAATGGAGTAATCACAAACTGATCAAGAAAAGAAATTGAAAGGTCACTTTTAATACATATATGGTATATATATTAATGATTTTTACCCTCCCCTCCCCTCCCTTCTCCTCTCCTCCATCTCTCTTAATTTGAGTTTTCCCCATAATAGCATTTCTATCCAAAAAAAATCGGAGTATGCAAAATGGAATTATCACAAGGCAATCAACAAAAGAAATTGAAAGATCACATTTAATACATAAATGGCATATGTATTATGATTTTTAGCATATCCATACATGTGTGTATGCATAGATAAAGGCCTAGAATAGTTAGAATTTTGGAGAAGTTAGGAGGATGAATAATTTGATTTGTTGAGCGGATTGAAAAGGAAATTAACTCTACATTTAAAACTTTTTCTTTTTTTTTTAATTTTTTTGTTACTTCATATTCTATTGAACAAATCAAGCCTGAGCCCTAGCCGAGCTACCTGTCTACCTAGCCAAGCCTAAGCATGTTGAAGCTCACTCAGCATGGCTTGTCTACCATGTGAATGGATCTCATATAGAGGTGTGGGCACTTTGACAAGGGTATCAAAGATCAAATGGGAGCGCCAATCACAATTCCACATAGAGTGTGTAACATAGAGATCTTGACCATACAACGATAGAGTAGGTCTCATCCTTGTGAGATGCCTTCTATGGGTGAAACCGTGATGTCCAATGACCTAAAGCTGACAATACCTCACCAAAGCTCAGTTGAAGCATTACATTTTTAGCACTTTAATATTTTATGAGAACATAAATATCACAATACTGTGGTCAAAAAAGAGTACAAACTTCTAGGTTAGAAGATAATATCAACAATATAAAACTCACCACAGCCTAAAATCCTGTCATATGGGTTGTTCTACAAAACTCAAAACTCCACCTATACCTACCGCAGAGGCATCACAAGCAACTTCTAAGATATGGTCTAGTTCATGCATCCTAGTGTCTAAATCTACGCCTAAATCTGTATGCACATTGCAAGATAAGTGGGGGTTAAATGATGATAATGGTCTTCTATTAATGGCCCATACATGATTCCTATATTTTTGAGCTTGCATAGTGATGCATAATGAGAAACAAGTAAGCCAATGGATCATTTCAACCCAATTTGGAGGCCTATGTCGAAGAATTGGGTCAATGGTTTATAAGGTCATAAACCCAAATGTGCTTAGTTAAATAGTTGTCTATTATGTGTGTTTAGTTTGCTTGTAGTAGGATTATGTATTCTGGGGGGATTGCCTATAATATTTGTGTATTTTAAGGGTATTTTTGTAATTTCGTCTAGTTTTAGTCGTATACGTGTAATTTCATGTGTTAAGAGGCTTACTTATTAGCAGTGTGCAAAAGCCATGTAGAAGGTGGTTGTTGAATTTGAATTTGAAAGTGAACATGTGATTCCCCCTTGTATCACCTCTCTCCTCTCCTTCTCTTCCTTCTTCCTTCTTCCTTCTTTCATGGCTGCAGATCATTGATGTTGTCCCGCAACACAGTCTTTTGTCTATCATATGCATGAGTTTATGTTGAGAATTGGCAGGCACAAACTTGCCAAAACTAATACGAAATTATGAATTATAAACTTTGTGTTTATGTGCATCATAGGGATAGAGAATTTAATGTGAGTGATAGTGTCATTATTTACATCCAACCTAAGCACAATTCCTTCAACAAACTTTATGCATTTGCCATTGACCCATTTTCTGTCATTATGAAACATACTTATTTGATTTTCCTGATCAAGTGAACATTAGCCTGGTTTTCAATGTGGATATTTCAACACTTAACACCTTACTAAGGCATCTTTGACCCTGATGCCTTATCCTGTAGTACTAATGCAAGTTCTGCAGTTCCACAGACTCCACCCATTCCCCAGCCAACTGATGAAGTCGAGGCTGTTCTAGATGAGTTTGTCGGGTCTTTTCATGGAGGTTTTCATTACTATTTGGTTCCATGGAAAGGTCAACCAGCTTTAGGTGCAACTTTGCTAGCTGGGGGAAATATTTGTGATGCTGCTCCACAAATCTAGAAGTGGTACTCATGATCAAACTGTCCAAAGACAAGCTCCTCTTAGCTAGGGGAGCATGACAAAGGATCCCCACTTAGATCCACCTATTTGAGACACTTTTTTTAGTGCAGACTTAGGAAATTAAGGATTTTATGTTAATTTGGGACTTATGTTTGTTTTAAGTAATTCTCAGTTTATTAGAGATTGCTTTGTAAATATTTGTTTTACTTTTAGATGTAAGGTGCATTAATACTAGTCAGCATGCAACTCCTTCCTCACCTATGGTTTCTCCTCCTTCATCTCCGTCATCTTCTTCCTCTTCTCTTCTTCTTCTTCCTCTCTCTCTCTATCTCTCTTCCTTGCCATCCAACACCACACAATTTTCCAAACATGTTCTCTATGACCCAAAACAAGGATGTGCTAATGAGATAGGTTGCTGTCTCTGCCAATGATGTTTTGGAACATTCCTTTTAAAAGAAATACACAGGTCTGGAAGCTGGAAACTCTCTCTTATTTTTGATAGCGTACTGTACAATGTGGTAGTAGATTTAGTCCAATAAGAAAGCCAAAGACCAGCAGTTCCTCTAAGATCAATTCCTACTACAAAGAAGTTGAAGGGGGAAATATTTTTTTAAGGGAAAACTTTACCTAGAAAACTATTTAAGGAAGATCAATACTTCAATCTAAGTGACTTTTTCTCAGCTCTGCCACATCCATTGCTATTTTTAAGGAGATAATAGGGTAAGTTGCTATTGTTTAGGAGATAACAAAGGAGTTATGAATATATTATAGAAGAAATTAAAATTAAAATTATTTTGTCATTTATGGTTTGTAAATGTTGAAACTAAAAGATAACTTGTACATTGAAAGGTTTGTATGGAAAGATTATTGAAAACCACCTAAGCTTCCCTTAATTAATAGTAGAGAGAGGTAACATTTGAGTACTCAAGAAGTGGAAAACACAGAAGGTAACAAAGTGATCTGAGCAGCCATACAGGGAAGGAACTAGCACATCGCCAAGCCATATCGGAGATGTCCAATTCATGAGTTGATTAATGGCAATTCAATCTATATATATATCATTTCTGATATTTTCAAAAGAAATAAAAAAAAAATCTGATGACTCAGCATGATGAATTTCATATTTTAAGGTCTGATACTTGACCACCAACCCTACGGTACCAGTGCCCAACAATTCGTCAGACTCAGGAAGGGGATATGGCATTCCTACTGCACACTTTGAAATAATGGAAAAATATCCCAAAAAAGGCACAAGCACAGCAATTAACATGCACTTTCACTTAACATCCATACCCAAGTCCAAGCAACATAGATTATGAAAGAAACCTGATAAAACTATAGAGGATGCAGAAACCTGATAAAACTGTGGGTAAAGCACTCCAAGCAGAGGGATCACAAATTTTGGGATGAAATCATGGATCTAAAATGCAATATTTCTCTAATTTTTAAGCCCAAAATTTCCAGGTGACGGTTCTGATAGAACCCTTCACGAATCTACTCAAGTGAAAAAAAAAAAAATTAAGGCTTGATCAAACCATAAAAAGCAAACAACAAATGGCTATATAGCCAAAATTTTCAAAAGAAAATCAATATTACATTAGCACCAGGATAACATGGCTGAGTCATGAACACATTGATGTCATACCCTGTGCGATGCTTGAGCTACTTCACATCTGAGCTTGGTGAACCAGTAAGTCAATACCTCAACCTCACTGCCAAACTTGCTGCCAGCTGTTCAGAGACCCAAGTTACTTCCATGATGGATTTAAATTTGTCACTTATTTGGCGGGGGAGAAGGAAGATGGGATTTTGCCATTCCCACCCAGACAACAACTCCAACAGCAAGAATTATCCATCCAAATACATCATATTTTAGATCATTGCTCTTCTTCTTCTTGGAACTCTGAGATCAAAACAAACAATCATAAGGATGTTTTTAATTGAGCTGAAGGCCATTAGACAAAACATCTCGTATATAAAAATTTTGAATCAAACAATGTTATGTATACAAAACCAAAAGCAGCTTTTATGAGAAATAACATTACAACCAATCTCAGCTTTAAGAGTGCACCTTACAGGCCAATAAAATTTACAAGCAAGTTCAACCCAGATTAGGGCAAAGCACTCCCTCTTCCTGCAAGCACATGCACGCATGCAACTCAAATTCACACATGCATGTGCACACGGGCAACAGAAAGAGGGTTTAAAAGGTTTGGCAAAAACTGAGCATTGGATCATCAATCTCATAATATTTAACATCCACAGCACAGAACTACAGTTGCATTAATGCTGCAAGGAGTTTATGAGATGTAGGAGAAACATGGCCTTGAATCTACTCAACTGTTATATCCTTGAATTCAAAAATAATGTCCAACAAAAGGGAAGACTCAAACAGTAGGAGGAATTCAACCAACGACATGAAAAAGAACACGCCTTAAAATAGTCCTCCTGATCATACCTAGGGGAATGTGGAGTACACATCCATCACCTAACAGAACCCCACCAAAGGCCTTCCCCTACAATTTCACCCTTCATCTAACAGGGGGCATGCCCCCACATCCAAGGATTTCTTGACACACTACCACCACCAATCTACTAATCACCCCGCCTAGATCCACCAGCACTGAAAGGCCATTGTGGAGGACCCTTGCCAGTGAGCCACGCACCCCATGCATGCACATGTGAGAAACTGACGTCGTCTTCTTGATATATGCATATATAATATATAGGCACCAAAGGGGTGCCACCCATTTACAAGCAGGATAGGAGAGAAAAAAACAAAAGAGAACAATTAAAAATGCGACAGTATATCCAAGAGATTGAAGATAAGGTGTGTCCAGCAAGTACTGCCCACTAAACCAGGAGGAAAGTGTAGAGAATCATCTATCCTTGAGGATTACGGAAGAAGTAAAAGTTCCTTTTTGAGCTCTATCCCTTCCTTCACTACATATAATCCACAAGAAGGAGAGAGGGATCAAGAACAAGGCTCTTTTCCTCCCTCCCTTCGCAGCAATACCCCCACCTATTGGGTCTTAAGGCTTGGTTCATTGTTGTTGTTTTATTTGCAGAAATACCCTTCCAAGAGCATATTTCCTTTCCAAAGTCCAGGCTTTTTACCCTTTTGCAATATTTTGACTTGGATTTGAGATATTTAGAGTTTTAGACATATATTATATGATCTAGGACTGTCAATACAAATTTCATTATTCTGAAAATCTGCTAGCAATCGGATTGAGGCCCAGCTGCCATATGTTGGATTTGCTGCGATAAATTAGTTTTTCCTTGTGAGATTTTAATACTGATATGCTGAAATCCAACTTTGAGTGTCTAATATTTATTCTTGGAGGGAAATTCAGCACTGTCAGCACCTAAAGTCAGGTTTATTTGAAATTTTTCTGGAATTTATGCAAGATATTCAAATTTTTGTTGAGAAATTGGAGAACCTAGAGCTGGGACGTCAACATTTTTAATATTTTGCAAGATATGAATTTAGGAAATGTTACACGAGCTTCTATGCTTCATCTATAGATTGACCGTTTTATCTTGATATTTATTTTAAATACAACGAGACACCAGAAACAAGAAGGACAAGATTTGCATCTTACAAGCTTGTGGGCTATGTGGATGAGTGGTGAGATATAATACAATACCATTGAATACGACGAGGTAAAGCTCAAACCTTCCTTGGTTTAGAATGAAAAGTTTGTTTTTTTATAATAGAAGAAGACATATTAAGAAAGAGAATGTACAATCAGAGCAAGGATACTAAAATGAAAAGATGAAATTATCCTAAAGCCCTTCATCATAGTTCACTGAACACTTCAAATTCGCTAATTCCCTCTGGCCCTTCTTCACCTTAGATTTACCCCCATCAAGCCTAACTTCATTTCCTCCATGATCAGCCAACGTGAGGCCCAAGATATCCAGAAAATTCTGAGTTTGGATGTATTTATCAGTAGATGCTTGAACTGGAGTGGGCAGAATTCCATCTTTTACCTTTGGGTTCTTTTATAGAAACATCATCCTCAAAAATATCGAATCCATTCAAACCTTCTAGAGGAGGAGACAGCATAAAAGTTAAACATCCCAAAGACGATCAAAAGAAGAGACAGAAGAAAATCCTTGCTGCTCGTGACTTTGATCCAAAAGCAAACCATTGTCACATCCAAAATCACTACTACCCACGCTATCATCATCCAATACATACCCCCATTTCTCACTATCCTTATATTAACCCTCTCAACAATTCGCTCCTCCACTGTACTTAAAACACCTTCAGAATCTCTCTTTTTTAAAAAAATAATTTGGTTTTGTCACCAAAGAATCCTGATTATCTTCAAAACACTTCCTCCTTTCAAAACCCAATTGCAGAATATTATGACGAGCATAAACCTTTCAACTCTCTTCAAATTATCCAAATTGACTCCCATATCATCTGAGAAGTTTGTTAATATCAGAATTTTTCCCAGCTGGTATCAGGAGATCATCTTCCATATCAAGAAAAGAAAAAAATCTCATTTTGGACAACATCAGCTTCCTAATTCTCAAAACAACCTCTCAAGGAGGAAATGGAAATTGTGGTTGTCATGTACTCTGCATGATCACAGAAATGAAGAAACTGCAAGTGATCCTGAATTTATGATTATCATCGATTATCAATGTGGAAATGAAAGTTCCATTGATTGTCTAGATGGTAGACCACATGATGCCGTCCTTGAAGGGCAAGCAAATGGAATGGAACAAAATGTTCAAGGCGTAGAAGAGTCCAAGAAGCAGGCAGCAAACTTCAATGTTAGAATTGAGAATTCAATTCAACACATGAGCTTTTTAGAGGATGCAATTGCTAAATATTGTGATAAGATTTTGATATGTACACCCCAAGCCTTGAATCGTCTTCCAAAGTGTGATAATTCTCTAGACTTCATTGGGATTGGAAACCTTGAGGAGAATTAAAATAATTTCTTGTTGATATTAGCATGTCAGTTGAAAATGAACAATGCGAAATTATAAGTCGAATGACTCATGGATACATATTTCCCACTCTTGTTGCACTGCTGTAGAACTCAAGGTCAAGTTTTCTCTAACAAGAGGAGTTTGATGGTCGTTTGTGGATAACTCTTGGCAACATATTTTGTTTGTCAATTTAAAAATAAAGGATTTTGTTTTAAATAAGTAAATCTAGATATTTTTAGAAGTTCAGTTCTAGTAGGAGAAAATGCTCTTGATTGGGTGAACTGGCGGAAAAGCATTCATGTAGTTGAACTCACCTAGTGGGGGGCTTAAGACTTCTTGTTGTTGTAGTTAATTAAGGGTTATAACAACAATAATAGCAAGTCTTAAGTCCCATTATGTGGGATCAGCATTATGAATCCTCTTCCACCAATTCTTATGTATCACAAGTACTTTGGGGTTATTTTATAAATATTTTTTTTAGTTCTAAGTTGTAACCTTGGATGCAATACTTTCATTGTAATGTATTAATAATCAGATTTGAACCAGAATTACAGACTAGTCTTCCCCCCCTCCCTCTCTCGTGCAGCCTTTCCCTCACCCCCCTTCTTCCTTTCTCTTCCTCCTCCCTTCCCTTCTCTGTTCTGTTCTATCCAGTTTCTCTCTTTTTATGATCTTCTCTAGCTCTATATCCTTAACTTCTCTCCCACTGTCTCTTCTGCCTGCAGCATTTTCTCTGCTTCTCACTTTTTATTTCTTCTTCTCTTATTCTCTCTCTTTTCTCTTCTGAATTTCTGTTCCTGTCCTACATCAATTCCCCAGCAGCCTTTAGACTCCACTGCACACAATCAATCCAACTTAAACCACTTTCCCTAATCTAAGTATTCTGAGACCCTTCAAACAATTTGAATCTTCTATGATTGATGAAAATTCATTAATCATCACCACAAAGTGCAAATCAATAATCATTTACAAAAGATTTCAATCTCTTTGGTGAAAATTTATTAACGATCAAGAAAAAATTGCCATCACATTGCATATCACATGTAAACAAAGCTCCAAACAGATGTAAATCTAATAGAATCAGGAACAATCAACACTTATTGCCAGCTTCATGCAAGTCCAAAAACTAGGTGATAAATGTTTAAACGAAGAAGACAGCCAGCTTCATGCAAGTCCAAAAACTAGGTGATAAATGTTTAAACGAAGAAGACAGCTAGTTACCATCTGTAGTTGACTCAAATTGATGCCAATTATTTCAATTTTAAATTAATCATGAAATTAAAGGTAATCGGGATAGGGGCATGCATTTTCAGTCAATTTATATAATGTCTACTGATGGACCCATATACATTACTAGTGTTATTGTCATAGTTGACTAATCTGACATGATTGGTTATTATCGAATAATTTCAATCAGGCCAAAATATAGGGACAACCAGCAGCATGCGTGGTGTAAGAAGGATGTACATGCATTGGAAGGGGTTTAATCACAAGATTTGTTGCAGCCCCCTAATTCACATAGAATTCTTGGGGTGACATAGAGAGGTCACCCTGGTAGTCTCAGGTTCGGCAACCCTTAACCTTTCCAGTGAGTTCAAGTACCACCCACATGCCCTATTTGGACACATAGATCCCTTTCACCAAGAAGCAACAGTGCAACGCTCACCACCTTACTCAACCAACCTTACCTCACTCTCGTTGCCTCCCACGCCTGATGGCATGACCATATTGGTAATACTCATCCTATCACCCTTGTTCTACCCCTCTCATACCTCATTTAGAGATCATTTGCTCATCCTCGCTTTAGAGCTTCCTTAAGTTCCCTCTATCACACGCACGCATGCACAACCTCTTGTACGTCACCCCTCCCCTCCCCTCCCCTCACTCCAAAAAAAAAATTGTAATGCATCCCAAATTTTTGTAACCCTTACCTGCATGCACTACCTGAGTTCCAAAGGATTGCCCAACCTTCATCTGGGCCCCTAAAATTCCCTCCCATCACCTGCATGTGACACACCTCACCTATTCTTGCTAAAGAACACTTCCCTTTGCTAAAACAATCTAATTACGACAAGTGTCATCATGAATACCAAAGCTAGTGAAGCATTTAGAGTACAACCATAGAACAAATATGTCAAATAATAGAGCAAATTATACAGAAGTCTTTGAAGATGTAGGAAAAGTTTTCGATTAAATCAAAATAGTATGTTGTGGGAATCATTACCCTAGCACTGGAAGTGGACGATACTCCACTGGTTGCTTCTTGACTGATTCCCTGCTTATGGAATTCCATGTGCATTTCCGGTCCCTAATAAACATAATCAACAATAAAAAATAAAAAATAAAATAAAATAAAAAACAGCAATATTGAGCATCAAAATCAAAAACACAAAAAATGAATATCAAATAGGATAATCAGCTGCCCCCCAAATACACTGAATTAAGGCCTAGCCAATTGAAAGATAAATAACAACTTCAAAAAATTCATATATATGCTTCTGTCATTGGAAATTGATTTCACCTTCCAAATTTCTTTATAATTAAATTCACAAATTCAAATGCTACGGAACTGGAGAAACCCACACCACTGCACCATAAGACAAACAATTTTATGGAAAAAAAAATAGCAAAAGACATGAGCCCAATGGCAACCTGCGCTAATATGATTGGGGTGACATATGCAAGTGTGCGCACACACTTGTTTGAACAACCAAAAAGGGGTATCATCCAAACCGCAATCACAAATACTACTAGAAACCTATGATATATTAATTTTCCTATCATTTAAGATCTTCCTGTTACTATTAAACACCTAGTTTACCAAGACAAAGGAGTACATAGTTATGGCCTTGAGTCCAACACCTTTGTTCACTAGTCTATCACTAAACCCTTCTTGCTCCAACATGCTGCCATCTTATATAGGTGATAGGCCTCTATGTTGACAAAGAAGGAGAAAAAGATAACTATCCACCAATCCTCCTGCCCTCTAAATAAAATAAATAATGAATTTGAAAATGTGGAAAATAGGTGCAATAAAAATTAAGAAATAGCAGTGATACATTGGAGGAAACAATAAAAGCAAGTTGGAATGATTTTTTGCATGGAACTATATAGTATGTATTATCTAATCATTTAATTGTGCTTGTCATTCAAAAGAATAAAGATTATTTTCCTCATCCCTTTTCTTTTTTTTTTTTTGTGTAGTCTAAGCCATATTGCTACTTCAACTGATCTCAAAAATCAAAACAAATGCAGATTTTAAAAGATAACATTTAGGATACATGCAGGTGCATGACCAAAAGAAGACAAAGAACCTTGGCTGCAACTTCTAATGACTTGACATAAAGCTCGTTCCCCGGATCCTACAGTAACAAAATTAAAAAAAATAAAATAAAATAAAATAAAATAAAAAGCTTCCTGTTAAATTCCAAAATACAGAGTTATCATAACTGTAAGACTATTGAAAAAAAAATTATAAAAAAACTTTTACCTCATTTACTGCTTTTTTGAAATACAAAGATGCTTCGCCAAAATAAATCTTTGCCTCGTCCAGGTCTGGAGTCAGCAATGCTTGAGAGGTGTGAGCATTTCCCAGGCACCATAGAGCCTCATGTTTCGTTGGATTAATGACCAATGCCTCTTCCAGCTTCGAAATAGCATCTATAAGAATTGGCGTGAAGTAATAATCAGCAGAAAATTACAGATATTCCAAGTGAATAACAATGAAATTCCAGTTAAAACTGCCCAAATAACAGCATAAACGACAATGAATAAAAATGAAAAACAAGTAAATGCCTTTGATCATCTTCTTTGAGTCTGAAACACTCTGAAACCCTGCTAATTCAAGCAATGCCCCTCCCCATTTCGTGAGGTTCTGCACAGAAAAGTGTAATACAAGTTAAGAAGAACAAGCTTACTCCATCAAACAAATTGAAGCTTCAAACAAGTTCAAATTTCAGCAACACGCCTAAAGTTCGAAAAGACATCTTGAAAAGTAAAGGGAAACTAATGCATCAGATGTGTGCAAGGCAAGCTTAAACTTAACCCATCCCAAAAAAAAAAAAAGGTTCTACATGGAAATAATTAGGCTCTGTTTGGAAGTTAGAAAATCTAAAGGAAAAGAAAAAAAATATACAAAGAAATATCTTTTTTTCTGTTTGAAAATCAAGGAAAATGTGAGAGAGAACAATACACGTACCAAATAAATGAACAAAAAATTTATTTCACATGCCACTAATATTGATTTTTTTCGAAGTTCAAACCTATTTGAATAAATTTTCATTCTAACATATATTTCTGAGGAAAACTGATTTCCATCTTATTTTCTTTTCTTTTCCTTATCTCTTACATAATCTTTAATCCTACTCCAACAAAAGCCTAAAGGAAAGCAGAATTAAAGTATATATGTGTACAAAGCGAGGTTCAAACTGAACAATGAAATAGTTGTTAACAAAATTTTTTAAGAGCAATAATATTTAAAACAGGCGAATAAAAACGGAAGACCGTCACAATAAATCTAGCGGGTGTGTAGATAGAGAGACAGAAGAAGTCGATAGTAACCACTGATTATGTAATCGAACAACAGGAAATAATACGGAAAAAAATATATTATCTGATTATAAATGTGATTAAAGGTTGAAAAAGAAAGAGAGATGATACGAACGTCGGCGTCGTTGGGATCTTTGGCATACATGGCTTCGGCTGTATTCCGAGCGTGCTCGAACAACAATAGTCGATCTAAGTCGGCTTGATCGAAATCCATACTTAAAAGTTCTGATTGGTGGTTTTGGCAGAACGAAAGTGTGATCGTGCCTGATGCGAGCTAGGATTTGCGAAGAACGGCGAAGAAGCCTTGACGGCGAAACTGAAAAAGGTTGGAAGAACGAGACGGTAGGGCGGACTCACTCTGGCGGAAATGAAATTGTGTTTCCTAAAGTATCTTTCGGAGAACCACGCTGAGTGCCAGGTTGCATATAATGGTCGTGGGAACTTTTTTTCTCACTTTCATGTCCCAAAACTCGCTGCACTTGGTCACAATCTCCACTTTCCATCACTTCTTTTATATATATATATATATATACATAGAGAGAGAGAGAGAGAGAGAGAGAGGGGCTTAAGTGGGGAGTTTTTTTCCGGTTTATTTTCAAAAAATATATATATTAAAAAATACTCTATTTTGGGAAGTATTTCCTAAAGTAACTCTAATGTAATTTCATTTGACTGCGTGACAAATCTTATTAATTCATCTAGAGAGATTTGTTTCAAAACATTAATCGCTCAACCATCCGGCGTTTGATGCGTGACAAATCTCGCTAATTCAGTAAGATTTGCTTTGAAATTGGGATTCGTTCATTCATCCGTCTTTGGACGCGTGGCAAAACTCGTTGGACCATCCAGCGAGTTTTGCTTGCTTATTGAATTTCTTCCTTCCTTTGCTCGCGGATGAACTAGCAACAGAGAGAACCAACGCTTTGCAGGGGAGACTTCAACTTTGCAGACCTGCCGGACGATTGGACGGGAGAGTAGAGAAGGTGACCGTTAGACTCACCGACCGTTGCTCGTTGAACATTAGGGAGAAGGCATAAAAGGGAGAGATGAGGTATGTGATTTTTTAAATCCTTTCTGCTCGCATTTTTTATTTTAGGAGAATTTGTTATTTTGATTCAAGATTTAATACTTTTGTTATTGATTGGAAGCATTTGCCGGAAACTCCTAATACTGAGGTTAGGATTATTCTGATTTTCTTTTTTATTTCCTTAATGATATTGTATTTCTTGTAACATGTATTTCCTACAACATGTATTTACTATCATGTTTGATTTTTCTTAATTGTTTGGTTCATAGTGGAGTTGTAATTAGTTGTTTGAATAATTTGTCCATATGAAAAAAATGAACACGTGAGCTAATAAGAAATGAATAAGGATGTTAGGAAAGTTGATAGTTGAATAATTATTTGATAGATTAAATATGGTTTCCAAATTGAACACATTATTTTATATTGTTTGTTCAACATAATTGACAAATATTAATAAATTTATCCAAATTATATAGCATTTATAAAAATTGCGTGTAATATATAAAACTTTAAAAATTATTTATTATATGATTGAAGATAATCATATACTATTTTATTATAAATTATAATATATTAATTATTAATGAAACTTAATTCAATTATGTAATGATGAATAAGAATTATTTATTAATTTAAATCAATATTAAAATTAAAAATACTAATTTAATTAATAAGATTATTGTTAATTAATAAATAATATTATATTATTTTAATTAATAGAAAATAATTAAATTTATTTAAAAATTAAAATAATTAGCTTTTAAGTTTATAATTATAAAAGTATTATTATTTTTTATCAAAATATATTTAAAAATGGCTATATATTATTTTACTATGTATTATGATATATTAGTTATTATATTCAATTCTAGACTGAACAAGAACTATTTATTAATTTAAATTAACATTAAATAAATTAATTTGTTGAATTTAACTAGTAATATTTATTTTTTATCATAATTTAATATCATAGTAATATGTTGTAAATATACGTTAATAACAAGATTATTGTTAATTAAAAATAATAATCTTATATTATTTTTTAATAGAAAATATTTAAGTATACATTAATAACAAGATTAGGGTTTTTATTTACTTTCATGATTATTTGAGTATTTGATCAATTAATATGTAAATTTGAGATTATAGTTTTTATTTCATCTCATGTTTATTTGAATATATAAATCATGAATGTGTAAATTTATTTTCATGATCATTGAATTTAGTTTTAATTTTGAAGTCATGTGCATGGAATTGTAAATTTTTTATGTTAGGATTTTAATTTAATTTCATGATTATTTGAACGTGTAATAAATCAATGTATCAATTTTATTTGATTTTCAAATTTCATCTAATAAATATTCATCTATTTATTAACTAAGTTCATAAACTACCCTCATATATTTATGCCAACTAACATAAGTCTAAAATGTTTGATTCATAAAAATTTAACATTCCAGTCAAGTTTCAAATTATGATAGAACATTCAGCAATGGGAGTTTTTTTTAATAGAAAATATTTAATATGCTGCATAATTCATACTCATAATTGGTTTCAATATCATAGCGGATACCCGTAATGTTGTGTGTAAGTCAGCTGATTACTTATTCTATTTTTAGATTTCAATCAATTATAAAATAATAAGAATCTGATTTTTCCTAAGCATTAACCACAATCACATTTAAAATAAAACCTGTTTATTTTAACGTGTGCGTGTGTGCTAAGCCTAAACAAGAAAAAAATAATTTATTCACCAAATAAATTTAGCCAAACAATAATAAATTCAGGAAAATGTAAACATGCCACAAGCACAATACACAAGAACAAGTTTACGTGGTTCGGCCAAAAATCGGCCTACATCCACGGCAGAAACTCACCTCCAGAGATATTATATTAAATCCGGCGGAAATAAATATACATATATTGTATATATTGTAACGACCTCAATTTCTTAATGGAAAAATGCAACATAATTAATGGAAAAGTCGACCCCGAACCCGTGGGTAACGGGGACACCTGTCAATCACAGCGGAAACCTAAGCAGCAGTAAACATAAAATCTAAATCATCCATCCATAAAGCATAACACCAGAGTTTACTACAACATCATAAAATTGTATTTTTATACATCCTCATAAACATCAAAATAACTTTAGGGTCAAATACAAAATAATTTCGACCCTAGTACAAAATTTTACCCTCCTAACGGGGTAATATTACTAACTCAACGGCGGCCACGGCCCACCGGTCACTCCGGGTCTTCTGAAAAATATATTTAGTTTGGGGGTGAGACACTTCTCAGTAAAGGAAAATAAATTAAATACAGTTATGTGGTAACATGAACATTTAATGCAATTATACATATACAGTACATTTCATATTTTCGTAAACGTTCATCATATCATACTGAATAATCACATGCTTTCAAATTTTCTAATAAATCATATCGTACATAAAACACTCGTTATAACTGATAAAATTGAAAATATACTCAGGATGAATAGCCAGCTAATGTCATGTACCCCCCATGACGGGTTGTACAGCCCGAAGGTAGGACCCGACAATGGCTGGCCGACCACTGCCGAGTCAAATATGTCTGTAAGTACAATGGGCCCGCCACACCCTAGTCCGGACTGCCAGGTGGACGTCCACACTCTACTAAAAGTCACATCAACTATCCATCTCACACCCCCTCGTGGAGTGATTAACACTAATCTGAACATAGATATCTGATTTATATAGCTATAGTACCGTGCTCCTGAACTGAACTAAACTAACATCCGAGTTCTGATAACATATAGTACATAATAATATATCATCTTTCATAATTTCATAAATACGGCCTCGTGCTGAACATTTCATAAATACGGCCTCGTGCAGATCGTTTCATAAATACGGCCTCGTGCCGATCGTTTCATAAATACGGCCTCGCCGAAATCATACATAAATACGGTCTCGCGTCGAAATCATACATAAATACGTCATTCTAAAAATAATCATTTTATCATGCATTTATCAAAATCATAATGTACTGTATACTTCCATAACTTTCTCAAATCATACTGCATTCACATCATTATCATATCAATATTTCTCCACGTAAAATAATATTCATGCCACACATTTGCTCTATAAAACCATACATTGTATCCTAAAAATCATGATTTCTGACATCTCATATGCATATATACACGTTTCAATATAATAACAATATTTTTCCCCAACGTGCATTTATTCCATAATATTCAAATATCGTAAATATCTTCAGGAAATCAATTTGCTTATAAATAATAGTAATTTGAGTAAAAAGTAGCTGCTTTAACTTGTTCCTTTACATGGCTACTGTGAAAGCCCCTAAAATATCCTAGCCTAACACCCGTAGGATTTCCTGATCAAGACCCTGAAAATGAACACTTACAGTACTAAACTTCAGTATTTTTACGTGTACATCATTTCCTATAACTACCGTAAGGTCAAATTTGTCTTAAAAAATCTTACCTTAACTTAGGGATGATTTCCAACTTACTTTCACCAACGATCTGCTCCGACAGATTTGGAGAGAATTTCCCTAGGAGCATCGTGGTGACTTCGGATTATCGATCCGGTGTAAATCTAGCCCAAAATCAATGAGAGGAAGAGAGAGAACCAAAGGGGAGAGAGAGAAAATGAAAGATGGCTTAACTGTGAAGTAAAATTTGGATTTTTCCATATTTATATAACTAGATTCGTTGACTAGCCACGTCATTCGTCGACGAATCCTTTAGTAATATCATTAACGAATTTTAGTTCCCATTGACGAAATCCAATCGACTCAAAACCTCTCTCGGTATCTCTTCGTCGACGAAATTCAATCTTCGTCAATGAATTCTCTTAAACCCTCATTGACGAATCCCCTGTATTCGTCGACGAAGCCCTAATGATTTCCCTCGGTTATTTTTTCTGTTACTGTTTCCATTTCCCTTCCTCTTTATTATTTAAATTCCACTTTTATTCGGGTTGTCACATATACACAGATTTATCTTTTGGGACTTACCGATCTCCTCTGGAAATCAGCCCAACCAAGAAACCCCCTCTTCGCACTTGCGAAGAACCCTAGGTTTCTCCCTATCTTTCTCCCTAATTTCCCTAAAAGAAACCCTCCCCAAGAAACAAAATCTGAGCTTACCTTGCCTTACCCTTGCGTTAACCTCCACTGGAGGTTGGAGATACCCAACGCCGCACCCACCTCCTACCGTCTTCCTCTCCCGTGCGCTGCGGCTGAAGGATCTCTCTCAGCGGTGGTGGCTTCCTCAGGTCGCAGGTGCTCTCTCACGCTGCTGCAAGTGAAGACATCTCTCACAGTTGGAAACAACTCTCCTCTGCGCTACTGTAACTAAAGCTGAAAAACAGAAGTCAAGAAGACCCTCCCCGCCCTTCTGCTGCTTTTGTTTTAATTTACAACAAGAAAGGAAACACCAATTACATCACTACCCCTCATAACAATAAAAAAAAAAAAAACTATAGCCATTAGATCTCTCCAACGAAACGGACAGCCTGGATTTTCCAACCAATTAAGCTTGACATTCCAACACGTAACCTGGCGTTGGAAGCATAACCTCTAGTTTAACGAAGTTATGGCCATCACTAGTGAAACCATTGCATAATCATTCGCATATTTTCATACTCATAATCGGTTTCAATATCATAGCGGTTACCCGTAACCTAGCGTTAGAAACTTAACCTCTGGTTTAACAAAACTATGGTCAACACTGGCGAAACCATTGCATAATCATTTGCATATTTTCATAATTATATTCTAACTATATTATTTCAATTTGATTTGTAAACCTGGTGACAATTTGATCTGAATGCCTCCTGCATGCCTGATGCAGTGATGTGAATTTCATACTAGTAGATATTATAGGTTCTCACATGCTCAAACTGAATTATTACATTACTTGCAAACGTTTCAGGGACATGGTAAAAATGGAAAAATGTTCAAATTACAGACGGCATGCTGCCGAAATTTCGGTAGAATTTTTCTCAGAAAAGTAACCATGTGCTAAGATGAAAACAATTAAATGCATGCAAAAATGTTTTTGCAAGGATGAGTGAAATATATAGGGAAGATTGCATGCTCATGAACGTATAGGAAAGATTGCATTAGTCAAATGATAAAATCTGAATAATAGATAACTAGTGTAGTTGCGTTAAAATGATGCTTATACTGTCTCGTATACTTAGTGAAATTAATTATTGATTACTATAAATAATACATATCACTTATACATACAATTTTATTTTGCATAGGCTTTTTTTATTTTCCAAGCACCGATCTAAATGGCTGGAAGCTCAAGCAATGCTCTAGTGATGGTATTGTTGTACATAGGGGGGACATTATAACCGGATCAGATGGTGTTAGTTATAGTACCCTGCCAATTCAACCAATTCGAATTGGCCATAGGTGTAAAATAAATAAATTGTATACAAAGATATAAAAATATTTGCATATTGATCCAGATCAATATGCATTGCGGGTGACCGCAAGATACCCTTTGTGAGGGTTCAATAATATAGTCTTCTACGAGGCTGTTCCCATATCTAATGATTATGGTCAGCGCATTGTGTTGGATGCACACTACGTAGGTCCAACATATTTAACTGTGTAATTATATGTCGAAACCATTCTTCAAAAGGGTGTAACCGCGGCTAGGCAGCCAGAGGCGCCTGCTGAGCATCTGGATAAAGCGGAGGAAGACACCCAACAAACACGTCATGTCAATATGAGTGTGGAGGTTGGTGGTATGCCTGCTATGGATTTTAATGAATATTTGGGATCGTTGTTTGAGCAGCTGACATACGAAACACCTGTTCCTAACACATATCTTCGGGGAGGTTGTGAATAAGTCCCGATAGAGGGTCCAAGATCGTTGTTCGCCATTGCGAACGACGCATTGGACGAGGGAATGAACATTACGAACGATGTTAATCTTCAAGATGAAGACATGTACGAACAGGAAATGGGTGAAAGGGTTAAATAACTTTCCTGATGATGTGAACCCACCCCCTCGTGAAATGGATGATGCCACGTACGACACCCAATTCAAGGACGAGCCTCCGATGTATGGTAATATTGACGTGGATGTTGCAGATTTAATTGCGGTAGATAAGTTTCCTATACGCGTGACTCGTTGGGATAAATCATTTGAGCTAAGTAGGGGGATGCTCTTCAGGTCGAACGATCAGTTGATCGCGGTAGTGCGAATGTATCACGCTCAAACCCACCATGACTTCCACGTTGTGCGATCTACCACAGAGTTATGGATTGCTAGGTGTAAGGAGCACAATTGTGGATGGAAATTGTGTGCAAAGTATTGGATGAAACACCGATTATTCAAAATCACCTAATATAGTGGTTTGCACACGTGTCTGAACGAACTTCTCTCACAGAACCATAACCAAATCATATTCTCCCTCATTGTTAGGGAGATAGTGAATATGTTGAGGGGAGATGCGTCGATGTCGATCGCCACATTGAAGGAGTTCATAGATCGTCAATTCGGCTATTCAATATCATATAAGAAGGTTTGGTTGGGCAAACAGAAGACAATTGCCCAAGTATTTGGCGATTGGGAGAAGTCCTATCAAATGTTGTCGAAGTGGATGGAAGCAATGTGCGTGTACAATCCTGGGACTATAGTCAGGTGGAGGTGGAGTCCTGTTCTAGGTAGCGAGAACACCACAACCTTTGTATCCGTATTTTGGTCATTTGCAACATTTATTCAGGGTTTTCATCACTGACCTCCCGTCACATGTGTGGACGGGACACACTTGTACAATAAGTACAAGGGTAAACTCTTAATTGCGACGTGCCCAGATGTAAATAAGCAAATATTTCCCCTTGCATTCACTACTGTCCAAGAGGAAAGCCTGTACACGTGGAATTGGTTTATGTGTTGTCTTCGTTCCATTACTAATAGGGATGACATTTGCCTTATATCAGATTGACATTTAGGAATTCTCGCTGCAGTGTAGCGCAATCCTGATTGGCGACCACCACATGCCCACCGCCGATTCGCCCTTTGAAACGTGGTCGGCAACTTTAATACAAAAGTACGTAGTTTCAATCTTAAGCGTATAACTGAGCAACCTAGAAGGGAGCATCAGGTAAGAAAATTTGACATGTGGATGGAGAGGATATTCGATGAGGGTGGGGAACCAGCAAAGTCATTTTTCAATCAGATCCCTTTTCATATGTGGACTCAGTGCCACGACGGTGTAAGAAGTTATGGGAACATGACTACTAACCTTGTAGAATATTACAACGCCATCCTGAAAGGTGCTCGTAGCCTTCCAATAAAGACCCTTGTGCAACTAACATTTTATCGTGTTGCACATTATTTCAATAGCCGACAGGAGGCTGCTCGTAACACAATATCTGGAGGAAATGTATTCACTCTGCATATATTGTTAGCGATGGAAAGAAGGAAGCTGAAGGCGACCGGACATCGAGTCACAACGTTCAACCGGTCGAGGGGTAGTTTTAGCATCACAACCGTGTAGTTGGGGTCATATAAAGGGAATAACGTCCAAACTTTGAGCATCTAGAGACACGAATGCTCGTATGGAAAGTATCAAGCATTACACTTTTCCTGCTCCTACCTTCTCGCTGCATATGCAGAAACATGGTCGAACGGGCTCCAATATGTTGGGTCATGTTGGAGCACTGTCAAGCACTATGCGACATACACCACGAATTTTCATCCGATTATGCACAAGGTGTATTGGTCAGCATCCTCATTACCGAATTTGTAGGCAAATCCTGCATATGCTCGATATAAAGGCCAGCCTAGGAGCTCATGTGTACACAACAAGATGGGCGCACGGGAAGGTAGGAAGAATATCATGTGCAGCATATGTCATGAAGAATGACATAATCGCATGAGGTGCCCGAGAAGGACACAACCCGGGGATGCAGCTGGGCCTTCGCACTGACCAATCACTTATAAGGGTTCACGTAGATGTCCTATTATTACCTTTAATTCAATAAATTCTTAAAATAAAGGAGAGTCTTCATGCCTTCTTGTTGCATCCCACATACTGACTCTGTGTTGGATAAAGAGTCCTTATTCTGAATATTCCAAAGAGCTGTTGTGATTAAGGCTTTGTTCTAAAGGATTATAATGCATTTTATTTAGTATCGATGTTGCAAGCGAAATTCCAAGATATATGAATGGAAAGTCCCCAATCTGAAACTCAATAATCTTTCTGATTTCCCTTATGTCCCTATTATTATTATTATATTGATTGTATTTCATTGGTACCTTTTGCATGATCGATCAAGGGCCGTTCGATTCCAGTGTATTAATGATGAGCGATCGTCACTGGTCCAGCCGGGCGTGGGCTGATTCGCACTTCGATGTTTTATATTTCTGAGGGGGCACACAAGTAATCCAAAATAGGATAGAAGCGGACCCCCGCATCGTTGCTTGGATATAAGAGGCGGGCTTCAATGGGATAGACCATATTGGCCATATCCAGTTGGACTGGCATTTGGTGACTGCCTTTGTGGAGCGATGGAGGTCAGAGACGCACACATTCCACCTACCACACGGGGAGGTGACTATCACCCTCTAGGACATTGTAGTGTTGTTCGGGCTGCCGATTGATAGGAGGCTCGTCACTGGTCGTACTATTGGACCAGTACAGGAGGGGGTAGCCAGTCAAGGGGGAGCATTGCGCCATATGTGCGAGAGATTGTTAGGGGTGGTGCCTCGTGAGGGAGAGATGGTTGGTGCCATGCGGTTTCTTGAGGGCGAGATGTTTCACCAGCTTCCAACAGCTGTAGATGATTATACAGTAGCGTGCCACACACGTGCCCACTTGTTGCGATTAATATGTGGGATACTGTTTTGCGACCTTTCAGGGAGTTATACGCATTTGATGTTCCTTCCACTCCTCACGAAGTGAGCGTAGATACGTGAGTACAATTGGGGGTCCACAACGTTAGCGTGGCTTTATTGAGAGATGTGTCGCACTGCTGACGTGTCCCACTGCTGACGTGTCCCACTTGCAAATCAGAGGAGCACTCCGCTTATTATAGGTTTGGGCGTGGGAGAGATTCACGTCCTTAGCTCCTACGCGCCGTGGTGTCCGGCGTATTGGGAGGGATCAAGATGGTCATCCGATTGACCCAGTCCTACTCGAATGGAGCTTAGTAACTTCATTCACAATGCATTCATGCTATGAGTACTACAAATATTAATTCGTAGTACGCACTAGTGGTTACACCTGTTGACTTACGTATCATTCTGTACAGGTGGAGGGATCAGTTGTTGGCACCAAATATTGTGCAACATACATTGCCCTAGTACAAGTTCGAGTTGGATATGCATTGAGAGCATGAGGTATAGTTCAATTCAAGTGTAGCACATTATAATTGCATATTTATCAGATAGCCATACCCATCTCTTACATTTTGCTTATGTTTAAGCGCAGTTTATATAGGCACCCTACATGGATGATGTTCTAGCCAACCTACCGACTGATTATTCAGTTGGGAGGGACCTGTGGGTAGCTTAAGTGCCACTCATATGTTTTCATATTATCGAGTGGCATCTCCCTGACTAAAAAATGCGTTAGGTCGGCTATCAGTAGAGCATTCTTGACAGCTTTTTGATGTTGGGGGTAGATGTACGTGGGGAGGATGACCAACACGATATTGATGGCCACGGTTGAGGGAACATAGATTGGGCTGCCGAGCATGAGATGTACGTGACTATGTGGTGGCATTGGCGAGAGTACATCATACAGGGAGTGGAGGTGGACGGTCTGATGGGTTCGTAGGACCCATATTATACGTGGTATAGGTCCATCACACGATGCTTCGTGGATAGGAACACAGCTATCTACATGAGCCTCGTAAGAATACTCTAACGCACAGCTAATTTTTTATTGTCTACACTACGATGTTAATGTGGTAACCACTTTTTTTTTAATGTTGCAGGCGGACGTACTAAATCAGGTCGACCTACTCTCTTTAGAGCTCGCTGTCCAGAATTAGCGAGAGCAGGTTTGGACATTGTCCACGAGGATGGGAGATGGATCCCTACACCACGACGGGCCCCAGCACCACGAGGAGGTCGACCAACTCTAGTACGAGGAGGTCGAGCAGCTTTCTCCAATCTTCTGTCGAGTCTGGCCTTCTCGTCGCCTGTTGTACAGGCGAAGTACGTATTTGGCCTGTCCACACCATATTCCCCATCACACCCACCGATATTATGGGCCTGTCTAGTAGACAGACGGATGCCTCGTCTAACTCTGCCGCCACCCCGTCGATGTCATTCGAGCTAGACAACTCTCTTGATGCAAAGGAGGTATAAAATGCCCCGAACTCGCCAAATGGGGTCCGGAGTGTTAAAAGGCCAAACACACTTCTCTAATACCATTCACGGAGCGGAATTAAATTAAATAACCTCAACGAAATATTAGAGTACTATATTCACATATGCAAACCCATAATGTACAATCACATTCACCATATTACATGACTAGAATAATTAAACATAAACCTAAACATATCTGTTCTTTTTATTTACTCACAAAACTACCTTGCCCTAGAGCTTTCTAAGCTCGAACACCTAGAATACCTAAAAAGACTGATAAATCGACAGGGTGAGATACCTCTTAATAAGGAAGAAATAAGTTACAACAGTGTGTGACTGAAGTGTTTATTATATAATTACAAAATATACATACAATTATGTACACCACCAATAGCAGCCAAGAAGACGCATTCATAAACACATCATTGAGACTTCTCTGTCACCCAATCACACTCACACATACATCATTATTTTACTGATAATTCCTGAGAGTAGGGAAGTCTAGCTGCCTATACAAGTAGATTCCCTCTACTCTAGTGCTAACACCAAGGCACCCACCTTTCTCAGTAAGCCCTCAAGTTATGTGTAACATCCTACTTAATTTATCATATAATAAAACATATTTAATAATAATATCACCCGAACCCATGGGTAGCGGGGTAGGCTTGACATACACAGCGGAAACTTAAGCAACAGTAAATATAAATCACATTCTCATAACCACAAAATACATAATACCATAGTCAACTATAATCCAAAAACACGGTGTTTATATACAATCTCCCAAAAATACAAAAAGTATCTCTAAGATCTCACAACAAAAATTTCCTGATCCTAGTTCAAACTTACCCTCCTAGCAGGGTGGTACCAAACTATCTCAACGGCGACCTCGATCCTCCGGTCTTTCAGGGTTTCCTAAAAATTATTTAAGTTCGGGGGTGAGACACTTCTCAGTAAGGGAAAATAAATTAAATACAGCTATGTGGTAACATGAATATTTAGTGTTATAATACATATACAGTACATTTCATATGCTCGAAAACATTTATCATATCATATTAGAATAATCATATACTTTCATAATTTATAATAATTTATACTGATCATGAAATGTCTAATATAACTGATAATACTGAAAATTTACCCAGGATGTATAGCTAGCTGATGTCATGTATTACCCCCCATGACGGGTTGTGCAACCCGAAGGTGGGACCCAACAATAGCTGGCTGATCACTGCCGTGTCAAAAATATCTGTAAGTACGATGGGCCCGCCACACCCTGGTCTGGACTGCCAGGTGGACGTCTACAACTCTACACTGAAAGTCACATTGACTATCCATCTTCCACCCCCTTGTGGGGCGGTTAGCACAAGTCTAAACATAGTAATCAGATATGTATAGCTACGGTACCGTGCTCCTGTAACTGAACTGAACTATCATTCGGGTTCTGATAATATATAATACAAGATAATATATTTGTCTAACATAAATAGATTGATAGTATTTCTAAAATAACATACATACATATAGCCTTGTGCCAATTTCTTTCATATCTGCGACCTTGTGTCGAACATTCATAAATACGACCTTGCATTGAAATCATACGTAAAACACGGCCTTACGCCGACTGTCAATCATGGCCTTGCGTCGAACATTTCATACATATCATTCTGAATAAATAATTCATTTATCATGTATTTTAAAATCATAATGTACTGCATTATTTCTTACTCTATGAAAAACATACTTTATTCATAAAATTGTCATATCATAATACTTTCCACGTAAAATAATATTCATGCCACACATTGTTGTATAAACCATACATTCTATTTTAAAATCATAATTTCTTACATTTCATACTTATATATATATTTCAACATAATAGCAGTATTTTCCCAAATATGCATTTTCTCAATAATATACAAATATAATACATGCTTTCTTGAAAATAAATTTACAGATAAATAATAATAATTTGCATGAAAAATAACTGTTTTAGTTTATTCCCTTACCTGATACTAAAAAGAAACCCCCTAAAATACCGGTCCTGCACTCGCAGGGTTCCCTGTTCAACACCCTAAAAATGACAACTTTTAGAACTAAACTTCAGTATTTTTCCGTGAATAACCTTTTCTATAACTACGAAAAGACTAAATTTTGTATAAAAAGTCTTACCTTAAACCAGGGATGAATTTCAACTCAGTCCCACCAACGATCCGCTCCAATAAATTTGGAGAGAATTTTCCCGGGAGTGTCGTGGTGGCCTCGGATCGTCGATCCGGAGAACGTCGGAGCCGAAATTGAAGAGAGAGGAGAGAGAAACCGTAGGGAGGAGAGAGAGAGTATTTCTGTCGATTTTTCTACGTAAAAATTTGAGATTTGTACTATTTATACCATGGGCTTCGCCGACGAGCCACGTCATCTTGTCGACGAGGTCAAGAAGGAGATTCGTCAATGAAGGCCTTCTCCTCGTCGACAAAATTCAAAACTTGGAAAAAAATAGCCCCTCGGTATCTTCTCGTTGATGAAATGCACTCTCGTCGACAAGATCCTCTTGCACCCTCGTCGACAAATCCCCTGTGTTTATCGACGAGGCCCTAATTAATTTTATTGGGTTGTTACATTATGTATCTAGGTAAAGTCTCCAAGAATAGGGACGGTCACCCGCCCATACAAGTGGCTTCCCTCTACTCTGGTATCCACAAATAATTACCAAAGTACTTGCCTTCCTTATCAAGCCCTCGGGCGGAGTATTCTAATTTACCATAAATACTTAAGTAATTAAAATTACATGCAACCAATGTCAATCATTTCACAAAGTTTCACACAAATACGAACACCACAATCAATCCACACAGGATATACACATTATCCATTCTCACTCACACAGGGTCCATATCCACATTGAATGCAACATTCACACATGACTCTGGTACACACAGCATACACGTCCACACAGGACTGGTCTAGATAGGACTATCATACATACAACATACATGTCCACACAAGACTCTAGTACACACAACATACACGTCCACACATGACTAATCAACCACACAGGTTACACGATCCACATAAAACTAATCATCACACAGATTACAACACATACCACCTTGTCCATGGTAAATAGGTAAAACAAACTCTTCATACCACTGCCAATGTTTTACCCCCCAATATAAATGCTCATATAATGACCTCTTCATACCACTACCAACGCTATATCGCAATTTACATGAACCACAACACAAATCAAAAGCAAATCCAACCACTCAAACACATCCACATATCTACCATAGTATACACAATCAACCAGTATTTCCAACCAAGAAGAAATTGCAGCCCAAACAGTATTCATGATCACAATAAATCATCATCCCACAATACTCGCAACCATTTAATGTTCAAAGCTATTTTCATGCCACACAATTTTTCCCAATACATAAACAGTATTTTCAATACATGCATAGTTCAGAAAATTATACCTAAATATTTAGAGTTTATACCCAAAATTAGCCGATTTAAAATTAATAAAAATGTTGTTATAAAATATTTCCCCTTACCTGCTCATCGGGATTCCTACCTAAACCGAACAATACGAGACCCTGTATTCCAAAAATTCCCAACTTACTCAAATCTTAGAAAAGTACTCATTTAATACTTCCTACAATCCAAATAATTATATTTATTAAGAAAATTAAAAAATGACTCACTTACATTGATTTTGAGATGTTTTCCAAACTTTTCAAATCGAAATTCTGCTCCGCCTATGTTGCAGAGAATCTTCCCAAGAGTCTCGTGGTAGCTTCCGATTGTCGAACCGAGGAGAAACGAGACCAGCAACCTAAAGATAAGGTGACAGGGCCGTTTTTATAGAGAGAAGAAGACAACATGCAGAATTTCCTAGCTAAAAATGAAAGGAGTTGTTGGGATTCGTCGACGAGACACGTGGACTCATCGATGAGTTCAAGAACACCGTTCGTGGATGAAATTGGAAACTCATCGACGAATTTCAGTAATATGAAAACCCCTCTCGGTAACTCCTCGTCTACGAGACATGTGCCCTCGTCGACAAGCCAAGATAGAACGCTCGTTGATGAGACCAGTTGGTTCGTCGACGATTTCTTGCTGACACCCTTTAAAATATTTTTTTTTCTCTTCTTTCCTTTCCTTTTCTTTTATTATTTTTATTAATTAAATTTTTCGAGTTGTTACATTTTCCCCTCCTTAAAATAATTTTGTCCTCGAAATTCGTTAATCACCCATTTACACACTAAAAAGCCAATTAACCACATTCATATATTTCAACCAATTCAGACATATACAATACCGAATCATGCAAAGTCAAACAAAATTAATACACATGCTAACATAAACATATTACCTGGGCCTTTAGTGTTGTCGTCCTTAGGTGTACCCAACATATAGATACGTGCCAGGGCACCGCCACCGCGAGGCAACGGGTTGTTCCTCTTATTTTAATTCGTAGTTGGTGCATTGTTCGGTGGTTCTTGACATTTCCGAGCTATATTTTAATAACCCAAATAATTATTGGAATTAAATAATAAATAAAAGAGAGGAAAAAAATATTTTAAAGGGGGACGCAGCAGGGCCTACGTTCGTTGACGAAAAGTCTTCTTGGGCTCGTTGATGGGTACGTACGTCACATTGATGATAATTTACCGAGAGGCCTGTTTTGGGGTCTGAAACTCGTCGATGAGGAGTCGGTGTTCGTCAACGAGATCCCTTCATTGCCTTGTCGACAAGGCGATGTGTCTCGTTGACGAGTCCACATGGACTAGCTTTCTATATAAAGCTCAAAATCATTTTTCCTACGGGAATTTCAAATCCAATTCACTCTCTCTCTCTCTCTCTAGAAAACGCATCCTCAAACTTCTCTCTAGGTCTCCGACTCTGTCTCTCCCTGGTTCGACGATTAGAAGCTACCACGGTGATCCTTGAGAGATTTTCTACAGGATTCCTTTACGAACACAAAGCAGTCAAGTCAACTCCATTTGTTAGAACAACTTCCATTGAGTCTCTGCACCTATCCTTTATTTCTAGTTCTTTTTATTTCTGTCTTCTTTTATTCTTATTCTCGCTTTCTAAACCCTTAGCTTGTTTTTGGAAAACAGGATTTCGCTCAGGATTGCCCATTTTTATTAATTCCATTATTAATTCCGGGGTTTCCCTGAATTTGAAAGTTCTCATTTAGTAAGTTTCCATACCAAGGCTCAATCAAATTAAGTCCGTAGCGTCTACCAATTTCGCCATATCCCCCTTTTGCTTGTTTTGAAATTAGGATCTCATTGTCATGTTGTTCCCTTTTTTTCTTTCATTTAGGTATGTTAGAACCCTTGAATTCATTATAAATACCGATTTCGATATCGAAAAGTGTTTCCTATCTCACCTATCTTCATATTATCTATGGAATTAGAACTTGAACTTTATTTATGTACGATTCATTATTTCTATTGCCCTTATTTATTTCATTTATTTTTCATTCATTTCTTATTTCTTCAACATCGATTTACCTATTCATTTTTTTATTTTTTATTACCTTTAGAATTCCCTATATTTTCATTTTTATATCTAGGATTCATATATACCACATATATCACTGTCAAGAGTGAATTTATTATTCTTTAGATATTTCAAGTCACAACAAAAAAGATAAAGATTAAGTAAGGGAAAGGGATTAGAAACCTGAAAAAGAAAGATTGGGTTGCACCATACATGTGAAAGAGAATGCAATAATAATGTATTTGGCAAATCAAATACATGGTCTATCTAATAATGAACCATTCGGATTAGTTGATAATATTAGTATTTTGTGATTTTGTGAAAGATTCCTATAAAAGGTTTCATTAATCATGTCGAGTAGACCTTGTTGTTGTGCGAATTATTAATTCATGAGTTGTAGGGAGGGAGTTATGTCACCACAAACAGAGACTAAAGCAAGTGTTGGATTCAAAGCTAGTGTTAAAGATTACAAATTGACTTATTATACTCTTGACTATGAAACCAAGGATACTGATATCTTGGCAGCATTCCGAGTAACTCCTCAACTAGGAGTTCCACCTAAGGAAGTAGGAGCAGCGGTAGCTGCCGAATCTTCTACTGGTACACGGACAACTGTGTGGACCGACAGACTTACCATCCTTGATTGGTACAAAGGACAATGCTACCACATCGAGCCCGTTGCTGGAGAAGAAAATCAATATATTGCTTATGTAGCTTACCCCTTAAACCTTTTTGAAGAGGATTCTGTTACTAACATGTTTACTTCCATTGTGGGTAATGTATTTGGGTTCAAAGCCTTGCGTGCTCTACATTTGGCGGATCTGCAAATTCCTCTTGGTTATTCTAAAACTTTCCAAGGCCCACCTCATGGCATCCAAGTTAAGAGAGATAAATTGAACAAGTATGACCGCACCCTATTGGGATGTACTATTAAACCTAAATTGGGGTTATCCACTAAGAACTACGGTAGAGCAGTTTATGAATGTCTCCGCGGTGGACTTGATTGTACCAAAGATGATGAGAACGTAAACTCCCAACCATTTATGCGTTGGAGAGATCGTTTCTTATTTTGTGCCAAAGCAATTTATAAAGCACAGGCCAAAACAGGTGAAATCAAAGGGCATTACTTGAATGCTACTGCAGGTACATGCGAAGAAATGATGAAAAGGGTTGTATTTGCCAAAGAATTGGGAGTTCCCTCCCTAACACAAATCTTGTGGGAAAAGTGTTGCTAAATTTATACCATCCTCTATTTTTTCTTCATATGTGACAACAGGTCGAACCAAAACAAAATATTTTTTCTTGGTAAGTGTAATTTGTTGGATATATATCCAATTTTTTAATTTTTGGAATTCCTTGTAATTTGTTTTTCCCATTCCTGGTGGTATCAAGATGCCACTGTGTTGGGATATCTTATCTGTTTCTCTAGGAAAATGGATATCTCCAGAAAAGATTTTAAGTTCAATCCTTTTTTTTTTCTCTCAACTTGGATCAATCCGTCTATCGGGCTTCTTATATTTAAAGCGATTGGTGTATCTACTCCAATGATACTATTGTTCCGTACCATTATGGAAAAAAATCTGGGTAAGATATGCATTTCCTCGAGAATGAAAAAAAAATCGATCTACTTTCATTTAGATTGTTTGGATTTGGTATTTGGACCTAAATGCTTTGACTCCTCGATACTCAATCAAATCCTCTTTTTTGTTTTTGACATTTGAATGCGCCTCTATAGTCCCATGTTTAGTAATTCCTGAACTCTTTCTTCTGTTGTATCGAGGATCGTCAAAATAAACATGAATTATTTTTCTACAGAAAATACTACCATGCAGGGATAGTTCAATCGAGATACTTGAGTACGACATTAGCTCTTTCTCTCGTTTTTGAATCGATTGGAATGGAATGATGAATCTATTTCTACGCTTCTTTGCCAAAAAATCAAAATTCTTGGGAAGAATGGCCGGGTATATGAGATTACAATGACCCGTGCTTATGATTCGATTAACTTCTGAATAATCAGGAATCCTACCTTCTTTTTTACCAGATTTACCAGAAAGATTTGAACTAAAGAATTTGTGTTTCATTTGATCATTAGTCTAGCAATGAATGCAACCCTCGTGTTTAGTTGTCGCCATTGAGTTTGGAACCCTGAACAGACTGCCAGTGATAAGCTAGAGGAAGGTGAGGATGACGTCAAGTCATCATGCCCCTTATGCCCTAGGCGACACACGTGCTACAATGGCCGGGACAAAGGGTCGCGATCCTGCGAGGGTGAGCTAACTCCAAAAACCTGTCCTTAGTTCGGATTGTCGGGCGCTCGTTTCGGGACTTAACCCAACACCTTACGGCTTGAGCTGACAACAGCCATGCACCACCTGTGTCCGCGTTCTCGAAGGCATCCCTCTCTTTCAAGAGGATTCGCGGCATGTCAAGCCCTGATAAGGTTCTTTGCTTTGCTTCGAATTAAACCACATGCTCCACCGCTAGTGCGGGCCACCGTCAATTCCTTTGAATTTCATTCTTGCGAATGTACTCCCCAAGCGGGATACTTAACGCATTAGCTACAGCACTACCTGGGTCGATACACACAACGCCTAGTATCCATCGTTTACGGCTAGGACTACTGGGGTATCTAATCCCATTTGTTCCCCTAGCTTTCGTCTCTCAGTGTCAGTGTCGGCCCAACTGAGTGCTTTTGCCATTGGTGTTCTTTCCGAAACAAATTAGGATATTATATTTTCAGGAATAAGGTGTTTTTGGGATCCTACAGTCATGGGTTGGGAACCCCAGTGAATATTTTCAAGAGCACGGGTAAATTATAATTCAAAAATTTACGTGTATGTAGGTTCGGGGAAATATAGTTAATTTATTAAAAATATGCATATATGTATTATTTCAGGATTTTGGGGATAGTGCGCCGTGAGCGTGAGGATTAAGTTGGAGGCGAGCCACCCAGCCAGTTTGGTAAAGGAAATATGCTATGCTAGGAAATTCATAAATATTATTAGAAAAATTATAGCATTTGTTTATTAAGGTACAAAGTATAAAAATTATACAATTTTACAAATTTCATAATATGAGTTGTATTAATTGTGTGGCCTGAGTAGATATTTGATCAGTACAAAATTTATATAGTTTTTCAGAATATCATGATTTGCAGTGTGTATATATATATATATATAGACAGATATTATACAAATATTTTACAGACCGGTATTTTACAGTAATTACAGTATGTCATGCTTTCCAAAACCATAACACTCAGATATTACAGATTATTCAGCCGGATATGACAACCAGATATTACAGCCAGATATCACAGTTATTTTAGTCAGATATCACAGTATTCTTATATCAAATTTATAGTGTTATGGTTATTTTGAAAACATAATGAAAACAATAGGATAATTATAAAAATAGTATATACAGTATCATACCCTGATGAATCAAGTTATGTTCAGTTAGCAGAGCATGGTACCGTTGCTATTTTCATATCACAGTGCAACCACATATCTCATATAGTATGTGGATTCTGTCAACCGGGCCTATGGAGAGGTTGCAGTCTCCCCAGTATTATGGGTTGAGGAGGCCGATTTGACGAGGTAGTTACTAGTTCCGAGCTTAGGAGATGATGCAATTTGGCCAGACTAAGGATTGATAGAGTATAGTTGACTTACTTGGTAGGCCAACCAGAATTAAGTCCCACCTACGGGCTGCACAACCTTGCTATGAGGGGTTAAATCATGACGTACAATTTTTCAGGGTAAAATTTCAGTTATGTACATGTATATGGATTTACAGAATTTCAGCGATATAGTATGATACTATAACTATGAAAGAGTAGAAAACTCAGATATTACACTTATACTTGAAATTATGATAAATGTGAGTTATACCATATATTGATTTACCAGCTTATACAGTTTCAGATATTGTTATTATAATATTTATGCAACTCAGTCGTCACACACTAGTAATATATTTCCACTGTAGTGATCATAATAAAAATTAAAAATTAAAAATAAAATTTTTTAAAATAAAAAAAATTAAAATTAATTTTTTTACAAAAAGTTAATTAATTAATTAATATTAATTAAATAATATAATATTATAATGATATATATATATATATATATATATATAAGAACTTGAAGTGTCACGACCTGCTCATTTTTCACATTTTTTTTATAATAATAATAATATCAACGTCATACATTCCAACTCAGCAGGTACAATCCACCTGGACCCATGGGTACCAGAGATATATTAGAACATACAGCAGAAAACATACAATAATGTATATCTCAATACCATATATTACAACATACCAGAGTTACTACAATCATTGTATTTCCATATATATATACAGCTTAAAAATGTAATCTAGGGACAATCCCCACAAAAACCTAACTGTCCCGACCAAAAACTTATCCTTCAGAAAGGGCAACAATTGTTTTAGATCAACAAGGCTTTTCCTGCTCTCCTATTAGGGGCTCCTGAAAAGTTTGTAAGATTAAGGGGTGAGACACCTCTCAGTAAGGGAAATAAACTAATACCAGTGTGTGGTAACATGAGTATTCTGTATTCTACATATACCATACATAACATAATCAGTATTATTTTATCAAGTCTAGAAAACATAAATATATCAGCACATGGCAGAACATACTGCATTTCATAAACATATCTCATCTCATAATATAATAATAACATAAGAACCATCCTGGTAGGTTAGCTGGTTGTTGTCGTATATTACCCCCACATGACTGGGTTGTGTGGCTCGAAGACGGGACCTGACAATGGTTGGCCGACCACTGCCAAGTCAAACAGTAGTTTGTAGGTTCGATGGGTCTACCAGACCTGGTCCGTACACCAGGGGCGATCAGCACACTTCTTTAATAATCACATCGACCATCCAATCTCACACCACTCCGTACAGTGGCGTTAACACAAATATCATGATCACGAAGACCATGGACACATAGCAACGGTACCATGCAAGTGCTAGCCTAGACCAAGCCAACCAGCATCTGATATCATATAACATATACTGAAACTGTGATACATAGATATCTCATATCATTTATTTTCACATCAATCATATCATTTTGCATATATACGTGTATCATGAAAATCATCGGCCTATACGCCGGTATTATACATTTTATCATAGTTCGGCCCGTACGCCGGTAAATCATAGCACAGCCTGTACGCTGGCAAATCACATCCACATAGCACGGCCCATACGCCGACAAATCATATCCACATAGCACGGCTCGTAAGCCGGCAAATCATATCCACATAGCACGGCCCGTACGCCGACAAATCATAGCACAGCCCGTACGCTGGCAAATCATAGTCACATAGCACGACTCGTACGTCGGCAAATCATATAAAAATCTCGGCCCGTACGCCTGTTTTCCATCATAAAAATCCATATCATAAACACATTTCCAGAAACAGTATCTCATAACATTTTATACTCATGCCACACTAACAAATTTTCACATATTCAACATACGAACATTTTCACAGTATTTTCCAAATATAAATCATATATACATATATTTATTCATTTATTTATTTTTCCTGAAACCAGATGCTATATATATAAATACATGTATTTTCTCAAAACAAAACTAACTTAATTTATCCCCTTACCTGACTACTGAGAAAGCCCCCAAAACAATCTGGTCTACCGCCTGTAGGATTTCCTGACCACTACCCTGAAAATGAAAACTGTCAGTATTAAACTTCAGTATTTTCATGCGTACATCATTTCTTATAACTACCCTGAGGCCAAATTTGGCTTAAAAAACGTTACCTCAATTTAGGGATAATTCCCAACTTGCTTTCACCAACGATCCGCTCCAACAGTTTTGGAGAGAACTCCACCAGGAGCGTCGTGGTGACTTCGGATTGTCGATACGGTGAAAATATGGCCCGAAATAGACGAAAGAAAGACAGAGAACCGAAGGGAGGGAGGGAAAGAGAGAGAGAGAGAGTCAGCTTCTTAGAGAAGCTTAAAAAATATGGATTTTCATATTTATAGAACAGGGGATTTCGTCGACGAGCCCGTCCTTTGTCGACGAAATTCAGTCGTCTCCAACCCCCCTCTCGGTATTTCTTCGTCGACGAGTCCCCTGTAATTGTCAACGAAGTCGACAGACTCCTTCTGTTTCCGGCTTCCATTTCCCTTTTCTTTTATTATTTAAATACCATTTTTATTCGGGTTGTTACATGAAGGATCTGAGATCCTTTGGGAAGAAGAAAAGCACAGAGGCGCAGCTTCGTCTCCTCCATCCCCTCTTTCCCACTCTCCTCAATTTTGTCTCCGATATTCAGCTGATTGGAAATCCAAAAATACCATTAGGCTCTGCTCATTGCCACCGACACTTCTACTGGAGTGGATTTGTCGTGGGAGCAGCGTAGGCATATCTCCTGGAGTAAGGTCAATTCTTAAACTTACCTCAATTTCTCTTAAACTATAAGCCCAATTCACGAACGAAAATTGTCACGAGACTCGTGGGGAGATTTTCTACAATCTAGCCGGAACGGGTTTTCGAATTAGAGCTCCGAGGTACCAATCCTAAATCGGGGGTAAGTTTAATAATTTAGGCTTTATTAGGCTATTTAGGGTATTCAGAGTCTAGGGGAATTTTAGGGAAAATTACTCTAAGGATTGTGATGAGTAATGTAGTGAAGTTTGAATTTTAGGGTTTCAGGGATTTTGAACGCTGTGGGGCATAGCCAGGGTGTTAGCGGGCTTTTTCAGGAATCAGGTAAGGGGATTAAGTTAAGTCAGTAATTTTATGAAATTTGAATCAATTTAATTGTTATGTTTATATAAATATATTTATTTATTTGTTTACTTATTCATTTGAGAATTTAAAGGTTATTTTGAAAACCAACCGTTCGAAATGGATTTTAAAACCTAGGATATATGGTATGGTATTTTTGAATAAAATGAACGATGGAAAGCTTGTTTGTTTATATGGATATGTTAAAATGTAGAAAATTGTGTGACATATAATATTAATTGTCATGTCAATATCATCATATCACATTTCATATATAACATGAAAATCATCGGCCCGTACGCTGGCATTTCGTATTTTATCAATGATGGCTCGTACGTCGTATCACATATCAAATAAGAGGCTCGGCCCATACGCTGGCTCAATCACGGCCCGTACGCCGTATCACATATAAAAACTTTCGGATCGTACACCGGTATATCATATAAAAACTCTCGCCCCATACGCTGGTTTATCATATAAAAACTTTCGGCCCGTACGCCGGTTTATCATCGTAAAACTCTGTATCATTAAACATTTTCCCATAAAATAGTAATTCATAATAAATTCTACTCATGCCACACAGAATGAGTGTTACGTATATTCAAAACATATCGTCATTTACAGTGGTATTTCCCAACATAATGCATATATATATATATATATATATATATATTCTTGAAATCAAATGTTGTAAGATTATACATATATTTTTATAAAACAATTAGCTTAGTTTATCCCCTTACCTGGTTTCCTGAAAAATCCCTTAAAACAATCTGTCCTGCACCCGCAGGGTTCCCCATTTAACACCTCGAAATTGATATTCCCCATAACCAAACTTCAATATTTCTACACGTACTACGTTACCTATAACTGTTGGGAAGTTATATACTGAGTAGAAAGTCTTACCCTGATTTTGGGATGAATTTCGAACTAGCCCCACCAACGATCCACTCCAGTAGATTTGCAGAGAACTTTCCCAGGAGTGTCGTGCTAGCTTCAGATTGTCGAACTGGCAAAAGATCGGCCCGAAATCCTAGAGAGAAGGAGGGAAATCCAAAAGGAGAGAGGGAGAGAATTTCTGCGGCCAAAATCAGCTGAAAAATCGCGTTTAAGGCTACTTATACACTGGCCTTCATCGATGAGCCACGTCACCTCGTTGATGAGGTCACGAAAGAAGTTCGTCAACGAACTCACTCCTCGTTGACGAAATTCAGAATCATCAAAACCCACTCTCGGTATCTTCTCATCGATGAGACACATCCCCATCAACGAGCCCCTCATGTGTACTCGTTGATGAGCTCCCTATGTTCCTTAACGAGGCCCTGTTTAATTTCCAAATTTTAATTATGCTCTCTCCTTCTCCCATTATTTAAATACCATAATTTCCCCAGGTCACTACAGATAGGGTCCTTAAATTATATTCATTGTTTTTTCAAGATGGACCCAGGAAGCAGTGGTATGAATGCTGAGGGTGATGGAGCAGGACCCTCTAGTATGGGGGATAGAGATTCTGATGCGGTACTATGTAGCATCACCCAGCAGGTGATGGCTGAGATGGCCAGAAGCTCAGGAGAGTGTAGCTGCACGATCGAGCAATTTACACGGATGAGACCTCCATCATTTTTCGGAGGAGCAGACCTACTAGCGGCCGAGAACTGGATTCAAGATATTGAGGATATGAGGATGGTTCTCCCGTGTACTAATGAGCAAAAGGTATTGTTTGTGACTTTTAAGCTAACTGAGAAGGCAAAACGTTGGTGAAGATCAGCGAGGTTGATTGAGGAACAGAGGCCTAATCTGGCAGCGATGACGTGGAGCCATTTTCGAGAGTTGTTTTTCGACCAGTACTTCCTCGCCACTGTTAGGAGAGCAAAGGTAGCAGAATTTCTACACCTGACTCAAGAACAGATGACAGTACAACAACATACAGCCCGTTTCATAGAGTTGTCTCAGTTTGCCCCACATTTGGCACCGAATGAGGAGAAGAAGGTAAAGAAGTTTGAGGAAGGCCTGAGGTAGAATTTGTTTGAGTAGGTTATCTGTTTTCGGGCTTAGACATTCGCGGAGGTTGTGGACAAAGCTGCAGTTATTGAGAATGGCATGTAGAGGGGCACTGCAGCTCAGAGTCAGACGAAGAAGCCCACGCCTCAGGGTTTCTAGGTAGGTTCTAGCTGGGGCCCATGGAGAGGAGACTAGTATGGAGGAGGTCAGGGACAAATGATGAGGCATGGTGGTTTTTAGAGTGGGCAGACTTTTCCTACCTATCTTGAATGTCGCTGGAGGTATCTAGGTGAATGTAAAAAGGGAGAAAATATTTGTTATCGTTATGAGAAACCTAGCCATATGGTATGATCATACCGAGAACCATTGATCCATACACCAACTCAGAGACCACTTTGGGGTGGTTATCAGGCACCTCGTGGGGGCCAGCAGAGGAACACAACACCGGCAAGGATGTATGCTTTGACACCAGGAGATACTGAGGCTGTTGGAGAAGTTGTTACAGGTATTTTTACTGTTTTTTCATATGAAATTGTTATTTTGTTTGAAACAGGTGCCACCCATTCCTTTGTATCGTTGGGGTATGCTAAATTAGTTGGGATTGAAGAACAGTTATTAGATGTTGAGTTGATTGTAGCTACGCCGACTGGATCTATAGTGAGGTATAGAAAAGTACTTAAGAATTTTTCAATGGCCATTTAGGGAAAAGTATTACCAGCTGATCTCATGGTACTAGATCTGCAGGGGTTTGACGTGATATTGGGTATAGACTGGTTGGCAGCTAATCAAGCCAGCATTGATTGTCATTAGAAAGAAGTAATTTTCAGACCCCCAGTTAAGCAAGAATACAGATTTTCGGGATCACGTGTGTGTGCCCCACCGCAGTTAGTGTCGGCTTTACAGACAAGGAGGTTGCTTCAGGATGGTTTCCAGAGATATATTGCTTACATAAAAGAGTTGCTAATGGAAGAACTGAAACAAGTTGATATTCTAGTGGTTAGGGAATTTCCAGATGTTTTTCTAGGAGAATTACCTGGCTTACCACCAGACCGAGAGATAGATTTTGTAATTGATCTACTTCCAAGGACGACACCAATATATAAAGTGCCTTACAGAATGGCTCCAATAGAATTAAAAGAGTTAAAAGGTCAGTTGCAATAACTGTTAGAAAAAGGTTTTATCAAGCCTAACGTATCACCTTGGGGGGCACCGATTTTATTTGTGAAGAAGAAAGATGGGACTATGAGGATGTACATTGATTACAGAGAGATAAACAAAGTGACGATAAAGAATAAATATCCCCTTCCCATAATTGTTGATCTATTTGATTAGCTCCAGGGGACTATTATCTACTCCAAGATTGACCTTCGGTCAGGTTATCACCAAGTGAGATTTAAAGTGGAGGACGTTTTAAAGACAGCTTTCAAGACCCGTTATGGGCATTATAAGTTTCTCGTTATGCCATTTGGTCTGATGAATGCACCGACAACATTTATGGACCAGATGAATCGAGTGTTCCATCAATATCTGGACCAGTTCGTTGTGATTTTTATAGATGATATACTGGTCTATTCAAAGATTTTTTAAGAGCATGAACACATCTGAGGCTGGTGTTGCAGGTATTAAGGGAAAGGAAGTTGTACGCGAAATTCATGAAATGTAAATTCTGGCTGAGGCAGGTTACTTTCCTCGGGCATGTGATTTCTGGGGATGACATATCAATTGACCCGAGTAAAATAGAGGTAGTGGTGAGTTGGGTGAGGCCAAGAAATGTCCAAGAGGTCAGAAGTTTTCTAGGTTTGGCAGGCTACTACTGATGCTTTGTAGATGGTTTTTCCAGACTATCAGGTCCCTTGACACGACTTATGAGAAATAATACGAGATTTGAATGGTCTGATGAATATAAGCAGAGTTTTCAGGAATTGAAACAGTGGCTGGTTACTGCCCCGGTGTTGGCTATTCCATCAGGAGAGGATGGATTTGTTAATTATAGTGATGCATCTCATAAGGGGCTCAGGTGTGTGTTTATGCAATATGGGAGAGTTATTGCTTATGCATCCAAGCAACTTAAAGAATATGAGAAAAACTATCCTGTGCATGATTTAGAATTAGCTGCAGTGGTGTATGCTCTGAAGATCTGGAGGCACTATCTTTATGATGGGAAATGCGAGATTTTCACAGATCATAAAAGTTCAAAGTATTTCTTCACCCAGAAAGATCTAAATATGTGACATAGAAGATGGTTGGAGCTTATCAAGGATTATGATTGTACTATTAGCTACCACCTAGGGAAAGCAAATGTGGTGGTTGATGCACTGAGCAGGAAAATTACAGGAGAGTTGGTGTCAACAGTTAAGATTCAGCACCCTATCTAGATGGATCTGGAGAGACTTGGAGTAGAGATAGTAGACGGTGATCATCAGGCATTCATTGCTAACCTAGTGTTACAGCCTGCATTGCAAGATAGGATTAAAGCTGCATAGAGGACTGATCCAGAATTAGAAGAATTTATAGAGAAAGTACAAGACGGGCAGGAGGAAGAGTTCAGTATATCAGATGATGGAGCCCTGCGGTTTCGTATCAGATTATGCGTTCCTATGGATACTTAGATCAAGAGTGTAACGTCCCTCAATAAACATACAACATAGTAAATAAATGGTCAACCTGAACCCGTGGGTAATGGGGACACCTGTCATACACAGCGGAAAACCTAGCAGCAGTAAACATAAAAATCCATACATCCATCCATAAAACATAATGCTAAAGTTTTCTATTAACATCAATATACTGTTCATATGTACAATCTCCAAAAATTCAAAATAACACTAGGACTATGCAACAAAAATCTCCTAGTCCTAGCTCAGGACTTACCCTTCTAGTAGGGAAGCACCAATCACTCAACTGCGGCCCTGACCCACCTGTCTCTCTAGGTTTCCTGAAAAATATATTAATATTGGGGGTGAGACACTTCTTAGTAAGGGAAAGTAAACTAAATACAGCTGTGTGACAACATGAATATTTAGAGTACTTATACATATACAGTACATTTCATAACTCTGAAAATAATCATAATATCATGCTGGATAATCATGTATTTTCATATTCGTTAATAAATCATAACATACATAAACATCTGTTATAACTCGTAATACTGAAAATATACCCAGGATGAATAGCTAGGACTATACAACCCTATGACGGGCTGTGCAGTCCGAAGGTGGGACCCGACAATGGTTGGCCGACCACTATCGAATCAAATATGTCTGTAAGTACAATGGGCCTGCCACACCTTGATTGTACTATCAGTTACCACCCAAGGAAAGCAAATGTGGTAGCTAATGCACTGAGCAGGAAGTCTGGAGTATTACCCCCCATGACAGGTTACAGCCTCATTACAACCTCATGGGGGGTAATACATGACACCAGCTAGCTATTCATCTTGAGTTTGTTTTCAGTACTACAATTATAATAGATGATTTTATGTATGTTATGATTTATTAACAGATGTGAAAATATATGTTTATCCAGTACGATATGATGGATGTTTACAGAATTATGAAATGTACTATATATGTATACGTATATGTACCTTAAATATTCATATTTCCACACAATTGTATTTAGTTTATTTTCCCTTACTGAGAAGTGTCTCACCCCCAACATTAATACATTTTTCAGGAAATCTAGAGAAACCGGCGGGTCAAGGCTGTCGTTGAGTGAATGGAGCTTCCCTACTAGAAGGGTAAGCATTGAACTAGGACCAGGAGATTTTTTTTGTATAGTCCTAGTGTTATTTTAACTTTTTGGAGATTGTATATACAAATAGTATATTGATGTATAGAATGCTCTGGTATTATGTTTTATGATTGGATGTTTGAGATTTTATGTTTACTGCTGCTAGGTTTTCCGCTGTGTTCGACAGGTGTCCCCGCTACCCACGGGTTCGGGTTGACCATTTGATTTATTATGTGATATTTTATGTTAAGAAATTGAGGGACGTTACAGAAAAGAACTGTTTTAGTTTACTCCCTTACCTGGCTACTGAGAAAGCCCCTCAAATTTCCTAGCCCGACCCCCGTAGGATTTCCTACTTAACACCCTGAAACTCAAAATCCCCGATGCTAAACATCAGTATTTTCATGCGTACATCTATTTTTATAACTACCATAAAGTCTAATTTGGCTAAAAAAGTCTTACCTCAACTCAAGGATGATTTTCAACTCCGTTTTCCCGACGATCCGCTACGGCAAACTTGCAGGGAACTTCGCTAGGAGCGTCGTGGTAGCCTCAGATCTTCGATCCGGCATAAAACCAGCCCAAAATCGAAGAGAGAGAGTGAGAGAGCCGAAGCGGAGAGAGAGAGAAGGAAGCTTATATGAAATAAAAATCGGATTTTTCATATTTATAGCGGCAGAATTCGTCGACGAGCTCGACCTTCGTCGACGAGTTCTTCCCAAATTTCGTCGACGAAATCCAGTCTTTGTCAACGAAATTCAGTCAGCTAAAAAACCCCTTCTCGGTATTTCTTCGTCGACGAAGCCCTGTGTTCGTCGATAAATCATTTAAGCCTTCGTCAACGAAACCCTGTGTTCATCGACGAAGCTTGGCAGCTTCCCTCTTCTGCTTTCATTTCCAATTCCCTTTTCTTTTATCATTTAAATTCCATCTTCCCCTCCTCTTATTACTTAAATTTCATTTAAAAATTCAAATTGTTACATCCTCCCCTCTTTATAAAAATTTCGTCCTCGAAATTTACTATTCATATAGTTTATCATCCCTTAGGTAAAATAGTCTACTCATTTTATTACTCACCCTCACTTATGGCAGAGGAATACCATGGTTACAACTCATGTCTTGGGAGATTACATATACTAAAAGAAAACTTGTCCCAAAACTAAAATACTACACTACTAAAACCGTACATGTACCTGTCAAGAAAACTACATACTTACTCACATTTTCTAATTACATTTAAGCTTCCTGAAATAGTTGCGGATACCTCTGTCTCGTCTGCTCCTCGGACTCCCAAGAAGCCTCTTCTACCGCATGATTCCTCCACAAAACTTTTACCTGAGGAATCTTCTTGTTGCATAGCTCCTGCACTTTCCTATCTAGAATCTGAACTGGTACCTCCTCATACCCCAGTGAATCACTAAGCTCCAACTCATCATAACTAATAATATGAGAAGGATTTGGGATGTACTTCCTCAACATAGCAACATGGAATACGTCGTGAATCCTAGATAACACAAGTGGCAAAGCTAGCCTGTAGGCCACTGGCCCCACTTTCTCTAAAATCTCAAACGGACCGATGAACCTAGGGCTAAGCTTACCCTTCCTACCAAATCTCATAACTCCTTTCAATGGAGCTATTTTCAAAAATACGTGGTCACCCACGTCAAACTCTAAATTCCTATGGCTATTGTCGGCATAACTCTTTTGTCGACTCTGTGCTGCACCAATCCTGTCCCTGATAAGCCGAACCTTATCATATGCCTACTGTACTAGTTCTGGTCCCACCACTCGCCGCTCACCCATCTCATCCCAATATAAAGGAGATCTACATCTCCCACCGTATAGTGCCTCAAATGGTGCCATGCCAATACTGGACCGGTAGCTATTATTGTACGCGAACTCTACCAGTGGCATAAACTAAGTCCAGCTACCCCCAAAATCTAAAACACATGCTCGGAGCATATCTTCTAGTATCTGTATCGTCCTCTTAGTCTGCCCGTCTAACTAAACGATAACTGAGACCCCAGAGCCTCCTACAAGCTCCTCCAAAATCGTGACGTGAATCGTGGGTCTCGATCTGACACAATGGATACAGGCATCCCATGAGAACGAACTATCTCCTGAATGTAAATCTCCGCTAAACGGCCAAGTGAATAGCTGATCTTAAGAGGTATAAAGTGGGTAGTCTTCGTCAAACGGTCAACAATCACCCAGATGGCATTTTGGCCATGTAATGCTGACGGCAGCCCTGAAATAAAGTCCATAGAATTATGATCTCACTTCCACTCTGGGATAAATAACGGCTGCAACTGTCCTACCGGCCTCTGGTGCTCAGCTTTGACCTGCTGGCACGTCAAGTACTGGGTTACATATTCAGTAATCTCTCTCTTCATTCCACTCCACCAGTACGACTCTCGCAGATCTCTGTACATCTTTGTACTACCGGGATGAACTGAATACAAGGATTTGTGAGCCTCCTCTAGAATGGTCTTCTTGATCTCAATATTTGCAGGAACACACAGTCTGGAACGAAACCACAAAGCTCCATCATCTGAGATGCAGAATTCCTCTCCCTGACCACTCTGCACTCTGTCTATCACCTCTGCTAACTCTAGATCTTCCTTTGGGGCAGTTTTAATTCTTTCCTGCAGAGTAGGTTGTACTACTAGGTTGGCAATACATACTAGGGTGTTACTCTCCATCAACTCAATGTCAAGTCTCTCTAGGTCCATCATGATTAGATACTGGATCTCCATGGCTGCTAACGCTAATACTCCAGACTTCCTGCTTAGTGCATCAGCTACCACATTTGCTTTCCCTGGGTGGTAACTGATAGTACAATCAAAATCTAATCAGCTCTAACCACTTTCTCTGTCTCATATTCAACTCCTTCTGGGTGAAGAAATATTTCAAACTCTTGTGGTTAGAGAAAATCTCACACTGCTCACCATACAGGTAATGCCTCCAAATTTTTAGTGCGTGTACTACTGCAGCCAACTCAAGATCGTGGGTAGGGTAGTTCTTTTCGTACTCTTTCAACTGTTTAGATGCATACGCTACTACCCTGCCATGCTGCATCAACACACATCCAAGTCCTTTTAAGGACGCATCACTGTATATGACATAACCCTCACCCCCAAATGGGATGATCAATACCGGCGCTGTGACTAATCTCTACTTCAGCTCTTGAAAACTCTGCTCACAACTGTCGTCCCACTCAAATCTAGCATTCTTCCTGGTAAGTCGTGTCAGAGGCCCTGATAGGGCTGAGAACCCCTCGACAAAATGACGATAGTAACCAGATAACCCCAAGAAACTCCTGATCTCCTAAACGTTCCTCGGTCTAGCCCAGTTCACCACCACCTCAATCTTATTAGGATCTACAGAAATTCCGTCTCCTAAGATGATATGCCAGAAATCACATTTACTGAACTTGGCATACAACTTTTTTGCCTTGAGCATCTATAAAACCTGCCTCAAATGCATCTCATACTCCTTATAGCTCCTCGAATAGACCAGCACATCATCAATAAAAACAACTACAAACTGGTCTAGGTATTGGTGGAAGACTCGGTTCATCAAGTCCATAAATATCGCTGGAGCATTCATCAGACCGAATGGCATAACAAGAAACTCGTAATGCCTATACCTGGTCCTGAAAGCCATCTTTGATACATCTTCTACTCTCACCTTCACCTGATGGTAACCTGATTTGAGATCAATCTTCGAATACACCCGTGTACCCTGGAGCTGGTCAAACAAGTCATCTATACGGGGTAGAGGAAACTTGTTCTTGATAGTCACTTTATTAATCTCTTTGTAGTCTATACACATCCTCATAGTCCTGTTTTTCTTCTTCACAAAGAGCACTGGGGCTCCCCATGGAGATACACTAGGCCGTATGAAGCCTATATCAAGTAAATCCTGTAACTGGTCTTTCAATTCTACCAACTCTATCGGCACCATTCAGTACGGTGCTTTAGAAATCGGCGCTGTACCTGGAAGTAGATCAATAGAAAAATATACTTCACGGTCAGGCGGCAATCTTGGTAGTTCATCTAGAAACACGTCTGTAAATTCTCTTACTACAAGCGTATTGATAAGCTTCGATTCATTTTCTGACATTTCCTTCACAAAAGCCAGAAATCCCAGACAGCCACTCTGGAGCAGTCTCCTCGCCTGAACTGCGAAGACCATTTAAGGTAAGGACTGCACTCGTGACCCTATAAATCTAAATTCTGGTTTCCCTAGAGGTCTGAATATCACTTCTCCAGCACGGCAGTCTATAATAGCAGAATTAGCCGCTAGCCAATCCATGCCAAAAATAATGTCAAACCCGTGCATATCTAATACCACCAAATCAGCAGATAAAATCTTCCCTTGAACATCAACTGGACAACCACAAAGTACCCTACTACATCTCACTACTGACCCGGTCGGTGTAGCCACTAACAGATCGACATTTAATGATTGCGTTTCTGCCCCACATAACTTAACACACTCCAAGGACACAAAAGAATGTGTGGCACCAGAATTAAAAAGTGCAATAACTTTAAATGAAAACATACTAACAGTACCTGTAACCACGTCGCCGGCCGCCTCAGCGTCGCCCAGCGTCAAAGCAAAAATTCTGGCTGGGGCTGTATTCCTCTGCTGGCCTCCTCGTGGTGCCTGGTAACCTCCTCGTGTAGGTCTAGGAGTAGGAGCCGCACCAATTGGTGTCGGACACTCTCATCATATGTCCTGGCTCCCCGAACCTATAGCAGACACCTTGCCCGGCACGACACTCCCTCAAGTGTCTCTTCCCACAAGATGGGCAAGCTGGAGATGGCTGTGCACCTTGGAAATCGCGATGCCCGGTCTCCAGTCTCTATAATAGCCACCTCTCTTCCATGTACCACGTCCACCCCCCTGTTGGGAACCAAAAGGTGTAGACCTCTTCTTCTGCCTCTACTCCTCAGCCTCCAACCGATCACCAATCTCAGCTAAAATGGCTCTATCCACTAGCTCAGCAAAATCTTGCAACTTCAGAATCGATACCTGTTTGTATATTTATCTCCTCAGGCCTCTTTCAAACTGTCACACCTTCTTCGCCTCATCTGGGATAATGTACGGGGCGAAGCGAGATAGTTCAATGAACCTCGCCACCTACTGCTGTACTGACTGCTGTCCCTGTTTCAAATTCAAGAACTCTACAATCTTAGCCTCCCTGGAAGAGGCTGGAAAATACCTGTCAAATAAAATCTCCTTGAACCGCTCCCACGTCATCTCCACAGGTATAGTCCTCTACTGCTCTAAAATTCTCACTGCCGACCACCATCTTTCGGCCTTTCCAGTCAGTCTGTAGGTGGCAAACAGCACCTTCTGCTCCTCTGAACACTGCAGTACTGCAAATATCTTTTCCATCTCCTGCACCCAATTCTCAACAACTGCAAGATATGTTCCTCCTGAAAAAGCTGGAGGACTCATCTTAATGAACTTCTTTATGGAACTACCGTGGCTTGCCGATGGACCACCCTGTTCCCTCGAACTCCTGGTAATTTTTGTTATAACCTGCTATGCTACGCTGTGTAATACTGCATCTGAATTGCTACCCACAGCGCCTGAGGGTCCAGCACCCTCACTCCCACTGGCGTGGGCACTACTGCCGCCAAGGTCCATCCTGAAAAACATGTAACTTAACTCAAACTTCCTTCTCTATACGTATCACGCAAGTCATATGCTATTTTCTCCTATTTAATTCATCTCTCCTAATCTCAATTCAAGGTTCAATCTTGCAACCTAGATACCCAACCCGACGATAGTTTACAATGAATTTCCTGAAATCGTCACCCTAGGAAAATCATATAAACCACCACGGAAGTCCTGCATCTAGACTACAAAACCAGACCTCAAATCCTCTTATCCTATACTCTGGTATTATTACTGTTGCATTCCAGAGTCTACAGAACTTAGTATCCTAGGCTCTGATACCAAATGTAACATCCCTCAATAAAAATACAACATAATAAATATATGGTCAACCCAAACCCGTGGGTAACAGGGACACCTGTCATACACAGCGGAAAACCTAGCAGCAGTAAACATAAAAATCCATACATCTATCCATAAAACATAATACCAGAGTTTTCTATTAACATCAATATACTATTCATATGTACAATCTCCAAAAAGTCAAAATAACATTAGGACTATGCAACAAAAATCTCCTAGTCCTAGCTCAAGGCTTACCCTTCTAGTAGGGAAGCACCAATCACTCAACGGCGGCCCTGACCCACCCGTCTCTCTAGGTTTCCTGAAAAATATATTAATGTTGGGGGTGAGACACTTCTTAGTAAGGGAAAGTAAACTAAATACAGCTGTGTGGCAACATGAATATTTAGAGTGTTTATACATATACAGTATATTTCATAACTCTGAAAATAATCATAATATCATGTTGGATAATCATGTATTTTCATATTCGTTAATAAATCATAACATACATAAACATCTGTTATAACTTGTAATACTAAAAATATACCCAGGATGAATAGCTAGCTAATGTCATGTATTACCCCCCATGATGGGTTGTGCAGCCTGAAGGCGGGACCCGATAATGGCTGGCCGACCACAATCGAATCAAATATGTCTGTAAGTACAATGGGCCTGCCACACCCTGGTCCGGACTACCAGGTGGACGTCCATACTCTACTGAAAGCCACATCGACTATCCATCTCCCATCCCCTCGTGGGATGGTTAGCACTAATACGACCTCGTGCCAAATCTGATCTACCTATAGCTACGGTACCGAGCTCCTGGTCTGAACTAAACTAACATCCTGGTTGTAATAACATATAATACATGCACATACATAACATTATCATGGTCTAGTGCCGAAAACATAGATACGGCCTCTCACCGAAATCATACATATGGCCTCATGCCAAAATCATAGTAAATACGGCCTCGCTCCAATAACATAAATACGGCCTCGTGCTGATAGCATAAATATATGGCCTTGTGCCAAAAGCATATAAATACGGCCTCGTGCTGATAACATAAATATGGCCTCGCGCAAAATACATTTCAGGTATTTACATTTGAAAATAACTCATTTATCATATATTCGTCAACTCAATATAACATAACCCATCTTTCCAAAATACCTGAAAATGTGTTTTACTCGTAAAAGCATTCATATCTTATCTCATTTCAAGTAAAATAATATTCATGCCACACATGCTCTATTAAAAGTCATACTTCATATTTTAAAATCATGATTTTCTGACATCTCATACATACATATACCTTTTAAGCATCATAGCAGTATTTTCCCAATCGTACATTTCATTCATAATAAACGAATATATCATATGTTTTTCTGAAAATAAAACTACTCATAATCAATAATAGTTTGCATGGAAAAAAACTGCTTTAGTTTACTCTCTTACCTAGCTACTGAGAAAGCCTCTCAAATTTCCTAGCCTGACCCCAGTAGGATTTCCTACTCAACACCCTGAAACTCAAAATCTCCAGTACTAAACATCAGTATTTTCATGCGTACATCAATTTTTATAACTACCATAAAGTCTAATTTGGCTTAAAAAGTCTTACCTCAACTTAGGGATGATTTTCAACTCTGTTTTCTCGACGATCCGCTCCGGCAAACTTGCAGGGAACTTCGCCAGGAGCATTGTGGTAGCCTCAAATCTTCGATCCGGCGTAAAACCAGCCCAAAATCGAAGAGAGAGAGTGAGAGAGCCGAAGAGGAAAGAGAGAGAAGGAAGCTTATATGAAATAAAAATCAGATTTTTCATATTTATAGCAGCAGAATTCGTTGACGAGCTCGACCTTCGTCGACGAGTTCTTCACAAATTTCGTCGACAAAATCCAGTCTTCATCAACGAAATCTAGTCAGCTCAAAACTCTCTTCTTGGTATTTCTTCGTCGACGAGGCCCTGTGTTCGTCGACAAAATCATTTAAGCCTTCGTCAACAAAACCCTGTGTTCGTCGACGAAGCTTGGTAGCTTCCCTGTTCTACTTTCATTTCCAATTCCCTTTTCTTTTATCATTTAAATTCCATTTTTCCCCTCCTCTTATTACTTAAATTTCATTTAAAAATTCGGGTTATTACAAAGAGAGTTATCTTGGAGGAGGCTCACAGATCCCTATACACTGTATATCCAAGTAGTACTAAAATGTATTGGGATCTACGAGAACCTTTTGGTGGAGCGGCATGAAGAAGGAGATTGCTGAATTCGTAAAGCAGTGTTGGACGTGTCAGCAGATAAAGGATGAGCACCAGAGACCCTCAGGGCAGTTGCAGCTACTCTACATCCCTGAGTGAAAATGGGATCATGTCTCGATGGATTTTGTAATAGGGCTACCTGCAGCACGACAAGGACAAAATGTTATATGGGTGGTCGTAGATCGGCTGACGAAGACCGCTCACTTCATCCCTATCAAAGTTAATTATTCTGCGGACAGATTGGCAAAGTTATATATTCAAAAGATAGTACACTCACATGGTGTGCCAGTATCTATAGTCTCAGATCGAGACCCTCGATTTACTTCTCGATTTTGGAGGAGTTTTCAAGAGGCTATGGGGTCACAGTTAGTATTCAGCACAACTTTTCATCCTCAGACAGATGGTCAGACAGAGAGGACAATACAAATACTTAAGGATATGCTACGTGCATATGTGCTGGATTTCGAGCATAGTTGGACCCAGTATTTTCCATTAGTTGAGTTTGCATATAATAACAACTATCATACAAATATTGGGATGGCACTGTACGAGGTTTTACATGGTAGGAGGTGTCGTTCTCCATCATATTGTGATGAAGTGGGAGAAAGGAGAGTATTAGGACCAGAGTTGGTGCACCAGGCGTGTGATAAAGTCCTGCTTATTAAAGAAAGAATCAGTACAGATCAGAGTCGGTAGAAAAGTTATGCAGATACACACCGCTGGGAATTAGAGTTTGATGTGGGAGATCAAGTATTTTTGAAGGTAGCTCCGTTGAAAGGAGTTATGAAGTTTGGGAAAAAGGATAAGCTAAGTCCTAGGTACATTGGCTTATTTGAGATACTTGAGAGAGTGAGGTCAGTTGCCTACAGTCTAACTCTACCACTAGCCCTATCTAGAATACATGATAGAGCTTGGAGATTCATTGGTGTATGAGGAAGCACTAGTGCAGATCTTGGCCAAGAAGGAATAAGAATTGCATACCAAGAAAATTCAGTTAGTAAAAGTATTGTGGACGAATCATGTCATAGAGGAAGCTTCGTGGGAGCTTGAAGAAGAAATTAGTTTGAAATGCCCACACCTATTTAGTGGGACACAGTAGGAGTCATACTGTTTAGATAACAATAGTTTTATTTTATTCAGTACAGAGTGATGAATGTATAATTGTATTTTAGGTTGTAGGTCAATTAATGTTTTGGTTTTGGGAGAATTTTTCTTTTATGGGTATATTTATAATCTCTCAGGATTGCTTATGTAACCACGGTATTCCTATGAAGCCCCGATTTTCATACAATTTTTTTTTCAATAATAAATAAATAATCACTCATCATCCACAACATCCAAAACATCCACAAATCGGCCACGTCAACTATCCTACTATCATTCATACGACCCAACCCGCATTGGGTACCGGGTAAAAAGTTATTTTATTTATAAAACCTAACAGCAGAAGACAGTGTATTTGTATCATTCAGAATACAATACCCAAAGTATCTACATACACACATATACATCATTATCACAAACTCAAAAACTACTCAACACTAGGGGATTTACACCTCTCTTAGTCTAGAAACTCATCCTGTGTATCACGGTTTCAGCTTCTAATGGTCACGGAGCTCCATCGCCTAATTTATCCCTATTCCCTGAAAAATTTAGATAATTTGAGTGAGATACATCTCAGTAAGAATGAATAAATTATTCACAGTGTGTGGTCATATGAGTTTAGTTATAACATGCTTTACTTTTCAAACCATCGTTTCATATGAGAAAATACACTGATATACACATTCTCATACTCATATAGATATACAACATAAGCTTTTATAAGCTTTAAAACCATTTCTTAAATTCAATAATTTCAACACATAAATATCCGAGAAGTTCTCGAGAATAGGGAAGATTACCCGCCCATACAGGTAGCTTCCCTTTGCCATAACACGTTATGCAGCCAGGTATGACCACATCTGATACCTATCAGGGCACTCACCTTACTTAGTAAGCCCTCAGGCGAAGAGTTTCACTTCACCTCAATTATTTATATTATTAACTCACACGGTTCTTTTCTCAATTTTATCATTCTTTATTTCTCAATTTCTATTCTTTCTTTCATTTCTCATTTTAGCCAATTTTATCATTCTTTCACTTTCCGTTTTCATTTTACTTTCCGGCTCATGAGTATCCTTGGTATCAAATACCAACATCGCGTCTGTAACTCATGGCCACCCTAAGGATCTTTCTATCCACGCCATGCTTCCCCCCATGGTCAAGGTTGTGCGGCTCGAAAGCTGGATCTAACTGCAGTTGGCCGACCTGGTTAGATCAAAGTATCATATCACATATCGCGTCTGTAGTACGACTAGTTGGCCTATAACCCTAATCCGGACTCAAGGGGCCCAACAACCCTACAAAATGATACAATCGACTGTCACGCCACACGCTCTAAGAGTCCGTGTGGTTGCACTAACACCACTAGCAACGGTACCGTGCTCAATATCAAAACCATCCGTCAGGGTTCACTACCACATACCCGTAATCATTATGCGGGTATATCACAATTTAGTTCAACATAAATATTCTCATCATTTTCTATGCACATTTCATCATCTCGTAATAATATATATATCATATTTCACGTATTTTCACATTTTCCCAAAATACTCTTACCAGTAATTTGTACAAACTCATTTCTCATGCAAATAATTTCTCCTCACATATAAATATCACATATCATTATTTTTCACTAATCACATCAATCATTCTCATTTCAATATTTTCTTAGAAAATACCCATCGTTATATTTCACATTTTTCAATACATGTCATGTGCCACATAGTTTTCATCTAATATTCATAATATATTATTTTCACACTCCAAAATATCACAATTTAAAATTACTCAAATGCCACACAATTTATCTGATATTTACATCGTAATAATTTCTAGACAATATACCATAAGCACATTTTCACATATTAATTTAAACAGTAATTCTAAAAATACTGCTATAATTTATTCCCCTTACCTGACTTACTGAGAGTCTCGTTAACACCCAGATCTTGTGCCCTTGGCGCCCGAACTCAACTCCTGCAATTTACATTTTCCTCAGATTAATTAACCTAATTTCCCAAAATACTACCCACCTAACCTTCCCTAAGCTCCATATACCTCAAATTAACTTTTAAACTAATATTTAACTCCCCCACTTAATTTTTTGAATTTTTTCTGCGTGTCCCAAAATTATTCCCGTGGCCCTCACCTAGACCCTAAATTCCAGAAATCTTTCTTCAACACCAGATGCTTAACATTTAAGCATTTCTAAATTAATCATAATTAATTAAAAATAAGCCCCTTAATAACCCCTGTACCCCAAATTTGGGGTTTTGCCCACGACGACCCCACGAGAATTCTGTTCTGCTAAATTTGTAGAGAATCATCCCTAAATTCTTGTGGTGGTATCCGTTCGTCGATTAGGCTTATAATTTGCAAGAAATTAAAGAAAAAAGAGAAATTAGCTTACCACAGGAGATACGTTTATGCCACTCTTACCACCGATCCGCTCCGGTAGAAATGACGGCAGCGAAAAATGGAGTCCAACAATATCTTTCGATTTTCGATCGAATGAAAATCCGCCACGAAATCGAGGAGAGAGGGAGAGAGAATGAGAGGAGAGAGAGAGAGAGAGAGAGAGAGAGAGAGAGAGAGAGAGAGAGAGAGAGAGAGTCCGTGACAGCAGAAGAAAAGAAAAGAAAAGAAGAAGAAGAATGAAATCCTGAAGCTTCTAAGCTTCAGGATAAGATATAATAATAATAATAATAATAATAATAATAATAATAATAATAATATATTTTATTAATAAAAATAAAAATAAATTTAATTATTTTTTTTCTCTTTTTTTTAAATCTGATTAATTAATTAGTTAATTAATTAATTATTATTATTTTGGGAACCACTCCGCTAATCTTCTATATCCCTTTTTGGGGTTATTATAATTCCTCTGCTATAAATGAGGGTAATTAATAAAATAAGTAGTCGTTTTTCTCAATGGATAGTGTTCAATTTAGATAGCAAATTTCGAGGACGAAATTTTATAAGGAGGGGAGAATGTAGAGACCAACAACGTTATAGTAATTAAATAATAAAAGAAAATATAGAAACAATAAAATTTTAAAGGGGACTTACAGGGTCTCGTTGACGAACACAGGGCGCTCATCGATGAGCATCCTTCTTAGGCTTGTCGACGTGGACACATGTCTCTTCGACGAGAACTTACCAAGGGGTTTGATTTCGGGGTCTAAAACTCGTCGACGAGGGTTGAACTCCCTTCTTGAACTCATCGATGAGATGTTGTGACTCGTCAACAAGGCCACGTGGATAGCACTCTATTTATAGCCCAAAATTAATTTCAGCGGAGAAAAAATCATTTTTATCAGTTTTTGTCTCTCTCTACACGGTTTCTCACACTTTTCTCTAGATTTTCGACTTCGATTCTCCCCGATTTGACGATCAAAAGCTACCATGGTGATCCTGGGGAGATTTTCTACAACATAACCGGAATAGAAATTCGATTTGGGAAGTTTGAGAATCATCCCAAAATCAGGGTAAGTGGTTTTTTTAGGCATTTCCAATAATACCAATTTTATCTAAGCTTGGATTTCGTGTTGTGAGGGTAGATACTGGTGTTTTGCGAAATAAAATTAGGGTGTTATATATTTTAAGGGTTAGAGTGTTTTTTGGGACTCTACAGGCATGGATTGAGAAGCCCAACAAATATTTTTCCCAAAAGCCAAGGCATATTAAAATTTAAGAAATTGTGAATAGACAGGTTTAGGAAATATGTGAGATGATTTTCTAGGGAATTCAGTAATTTACTGAAGAATTTATATAACTATGTTATTTCAGGATTTTAAGGATAGTGCGCTGTAAGCGTGGAAATAGGATTGGAGGCGAGCCTCCCAACTAGTTAGGTAAGAGAAATATGCTATGCTAGGAAATTCATGAATTATATCAGTAAAATTTGGTATTTATTTAAGAAAACATGAGATACTATTTATATAGCTTTATGGATTTCAGAACATGTATTTTATTAGCTGTGTTGGCCTGAGTAGATATTTGTTCAGTATAGCGTTTATACAGTTTTCAAAATTCCATGACTTATCAGAATTTATGCAAAAAAATATGTATTATCAGATTTTACAGATCTATTAATTTCAGTGTAAATAGATATAGACAGATATTTTACAGATGGTTATACTACAACATTTACAGAATTCCATGATTTCCAAAACCATAACACACAGACATTACAGATTATTTAGTAAGATATTTTAGTCAAATATTACAGTTATTTCAGTCAAAATATTTCAGTATTTTAGATCAGATTTATAGTGTTATGGTTATTTTGAAATCATGATGAAACATTAAGATAATACATATATACAATATTAGACCCTAATGAATTAGATCAGTTATTAGCAAACACGGTACCGTCGCTATTTCATATCAGTTTTCCAGCTACTATGCCACAGAGTTTGTGTCAAGGCCGGGCTGAGGAATTGGTGGAGTTTAGTTTTCCAGTTACCGTGCCACAGAGTTTGTGTCGGGGCCAGGATTGAGGTGTGGTAAAAATTTAATCAGAACAGCAGATATAAACATATATATTATATTCTTATCAGTATAGTTAAATAGAAAGCTCAGATAATGCAATTATATTTTAAGCCATGTAGGTGTGTGTGCGTGTGTTACACAGTATTTACATGATACCTCAGTTCAGTTATTTTTCAGTAACTTATTTATGTAGCTCAGTTGCCACACACTAGTGATGACATATTTCCTCTTACTGAGCGTTGTCTCATCCCAATGGTTTAATATTTTTCTAGTGATCCAGTTAGGCGAGCAGATCAGGCTTGCATATAGTGAGAGCGAGTGCACTACCCTATCTGTAGGGTAAGTTTTTAATAAGTGGTTGTATTTTTGGGTAGTAATCAGGAGTATGGGTATTTGGTACTTGGATGATGTGTAATTATGTAATTATGTGTTGGGAAAAACTGGATTCTGGTGTTGTAAATATGGATGTATGTTTATATGTTTTCCATTGCTTAAGTATGTAAATGAGTAGGGTTTCCTCAGTGCTCACTTGGGGCCCTGGGAGGTTATAACAAATAAATTAGGGGTATTAGAGTAAAAAAAATGGTACAATTTATGGGTTGTTACACTTATGGACTGTTTAAAAGGATTTTTTGAATGTTATGGCTTGACAGCAAACTGTCTGAAATCTAACCTATTTCATGCTAGTATAAAAGATGATCTGGCATGTATTAAGCAGGTTACTGGCTTTAATGTGGGTGAATTCCCTTTGCAATATCTTGGAATCCCTATGGTTGCATCTAGACTAAACTCAAGTCATTATTCTCCCTTGATTAATAGAATTGCTAATCTGTTCAAGGGGTGGCCTGGATTCACCTTATCATATGCTGGGAAATTAGAGTTAATTAATTTTGTCATCTAGGGAGTGGAATGCTTCTGGATTTCAATTTTCTCAATTCCTAATAATGTATGGGATCATGTTATAAAATTATGCAAGTCCTTTCTTTTTTTTTGGGGGGGGGAGGAAGAAGCCATTGGTTGCTTGGAAGGATGTCTATATGCTAAAATCATAAGGTGGAATGGGGGTGATGGATCTGAAAGCTTTGAACAAAACTCTTCTCACAAAAGCCCTATGGAATATTCACAATAAAAAAGACTCTCTTTGGTCCAAATGGGTTAACCAAATATACTTAAAAGGCACAAGTCTCTGGGAGGTTGTAGCAAAGCACGAAGACTCATCACTGTTCAAAAAGAATCAGATTCTGGCAAAATGTGCTAATCAATCTGATGCTGTGCTACAGATATTTGAAGAATGGGAACTGAATCCATTGATCATATCTTCTTCAAATGCAGTTTCTCCTCTCATGTTTGGAGCACAATTAGAGAATGGCTGGGTATTAACAGGGCAATGTCATCTTTGAAAGTTGCAGTAAAATGGCTTCGAAAAGAGGTCAGGGGCACTGGGATACAATCGGTGGGCAGGAGAGTTGGCTTGACCTCAACTGTTTATTTCTTGTGGAACTCCAGAAACAAAAGAAGTTTTGAAGGTAAAACAATATCCTCAAAGGAGCTGATTGTGATTATTTAGAAACATATCTATACAATGGTTTATGACAGATTTGGTCTACACTGTTGTATGGCTCCTTTCCTAATGTGGACCTTACTCTATGAGTTTGGATTGTAGTAATCAGGCCATGGCCCCTGGGTATGCCCAAGTTCCTATGTAACTTTGATTAATGATGTATTGCTTTGCAATATAGATGAGACTTGTTTGGTTCCCTTATACCTGGGTTTGCCTAGTGAACTCTATAAATATTCATTTTGATCAATGCATTTACCCTTATGATAAAAAATAAAATAAAAAAACCTTGGTGGACCATTGATGTATAGAGCACGGTATCATAGTTACAGAATTAAAGGAGTGAGTGCAACCATACTAACCTAGTATGGCAGTGTTGGTGATTGACAGTTGATTGGGACTGCGAAGAGATGTTGACCGCCCTAGGTGTAACGCCTTGACTTTAGAACCTTTTTTTATTTTTATTATTTATTATTATTCTAATAATACTCTGATACCATAATACACAGTCAAAGTCAACTCGGACCCATAAGTACCGAGAATTTACCTGTTTTTACATACAAATTATCTAGTATGGTAGTTACAGAATTAAGGGAGTGATTGCAACCACACTGACCTAGTATAGTAGTGTTGGTGATTGATAGTCGATTAGGCCTACGGAGAGATGTTGACCGCCCTAGGTGTAACGCCCTAACTTTAGAACCTTTTTTTTTTTTTATTCTAATAATCATTTGATACCATAATACACAGTCAAAGTCAACCCGGACCCATAAGTACCGGGAATTTACCTATTTTCACATACATATTTTCTAAGCAGCGGAACCAAAATACACTTACATATATACAATACCAAAGCTTCACTGTTTCTATATATACACATATATACCCCAAAAATCCATCATGAGTTTGACCCGACTACTTACCCTGCAACAAGGTAGTACCTACAAACTCCTTTATCACGAAGCTCGCTCCACTCGCCTGTCGGGATTTTCTGAAATATTTGTAATGCTAGGATGAGATACCTCTCAGTAAAGGAAATAGACTTGTTGGGAGTTCCAGCCCAGAGTATATAGTCTAGAGGGGGGGTGAATAGACTCTTTTCGTGGAATATGTATTTTTCTACAAAATAAAAACTCTTAGAAAGATACAAGAAATTATATCGCAATATAAATATAAATCATGCACAAGATTTAAAATAAAAAGTGTAAAGGAGAGAAAGAACAACACCGGTATTTTTATGTGGTTCGGCACCAAGCCTACGTCCACGCCTTAGCACCAAGCCAAGGATTCTAAAATCCACTATAATCACTCCTTCTGCAGCGGAGCAAGCCTTACAAACTTGGGAACAAATCCCTACCTCTCACAAAGAGTATTTACCGATTCGGTTCACAAAGAACCTTACAACTTGGTTCACAAAGAACCTTTCACAAGAAGATGGAAGATTACAAAGAATGCTCCTTACAATGAGCAAATATGATTTACAACTCAAATATCACACTATTCTCTCAAGAATTGAATCAAACACAATAAGTGAGCAAGAGAGAATGAGCACATGTAATGAAAAACTAATATGCAATGTGCTAGATTTTGTATAAAATGATGTTTTTTACTAACAATGATCAAAGACCTTCAAAACCATGTTAATACAAGTCTAATAGCTTGTATTTATAGCCCAAGAGCCAAAGGAGCCGTTAATTAGCTGTTGGGGGGAAGAAAAACTATTTTATTTGGTAAGCTAGCTATTTTCCGCCTGTCGGAGCGGTCCTACCCGTTGAATTCGTCGACTAGGCCCTGCACTCGTCGACTAACCATACACTGCACCTCATCAACGAATCCCCTGTGTTCATTGACAAGGTCCTTAAATCAGAAAAAGTAATCAACATGAAAGTTGTGTAATTTTGTAGGCACACAAAGATCGTCCCATTTGGACTTTTCTATCAAAAGTTATACCCAAAAAATCGAAAGGTGTTCAAGACTCAAGGTTGTACTATGGTAGTGACGATTGCTTTGTTTTTCCTTATCAAAAAGCATTTTAATGACTTAAAACATTATTGGACAAAAGTATATGAAATATATTGAGTCTAATGAAGATTAAAACTTATCCAAGTGAGTTTCCCCATAAATATAAGGTATCTTGTTTTATGAAAACATATTTGAAAACTCGTTTCGATATCTTATATGCTTAGTATGTCATTTATTGAAAATATGCTTGACTTTTAGGACTTTAGGACGTAGAGTTGGTTTTGTAAAATCGAGACCAAGTTTTGAAAATGTTTATAACTCATATATTACTTAACACTTGTCCCATTATGAAAATTGT